>NW_025060412.1:0-4105 GCF_019279795.1 Protopterus annectens
GTACACAGACAACCCCAACTCCCCAAGAAATACAAATATATGTGAGAGATGCAACCATTTATCCAAACTGGAGGCTGAGCTCCCTCAACTCAGTACTCCCAAAACTAGTCAGGAGGAGAAGGTAACCACACACACCCCACAAACACAGTCCCAAATAGACCTATCACAACTGCAAACCAAAGACATAAACACAGAAAAACATTCCCGGAGGCACAAATTACAAACACAGCACACCAACAGAGGCCTCTAAAGCAGACACCCAATCAAACAACCTCCAAACATAGCACATGCAACACATAGTACACAAAGCTGGTGTGCCAAACAGTCACAGGCCAGAAGGAGAAACAACATGCCTGATACAGTTGTAATAGGTGACTCCATAGTCAGACACACTGCTGCCCCACACCCAGACTGAATAAGGGAAAGGGTACAGTAAGCTGCCTGTAGGCTGCCACAATATGCCACATAACACAAGTATGCAGGTCACCCCAAAGCAAGTAGAAATATGATGCAGTCATAGTCCATGCTGGTGTGAATGACCTGAGATGTACCTCCCTAGACTACATGAAAAGAGACATAGATGAGCTCTCTGATTATGTAGTCCAGGCTGGTATGACACTCACCGTTTGCAGCATCCTACCCTTACCAAGAATAATGCCACAGTACAAACACGGAATGATCAGTCATAAAGTGGCACACTTACTGGTGTCATTCAAGGGGACCCAATGTCTGTCTGCTTGGGATGTCATGCTTGACAAGCCATGCAGCTGTTCCGGGGGTGGCTTGCACCTGTTACCCTGGGCGTCTGGATATTGGATAAGGCTTTGCCACCTCCATAGAGCCTTTTGTAGGCAAGGCTGAAAAGACTAACCCACCACCCTAGAAAACATAAGTGGAAAGAAACATAAGGGTAATGCTGACCAATGCCAGATGTGTAAACCCCTATATGCATGCTCCGAGGCCATCCCCAGTATGGAGAACATCGATGTCTGTGCAGTGACAGAAACCTGCTGCAAGCCTCCTGACAGCACACCAGCACTACCAGGTTATACCACATATCATGTGTCATGGCCCCAAAACCTGGAACAAAACATAAAAGGAGGGTGAGTATCCATATTCAGCACAGACACCCATACGTCCAGGTAACTGACAATGCACAAGGCATTGGAGTCCACCCATGTGCAACTAACTGTAGGCAAGACTGCTGTACAGTCTGTAGCATGCTACAGACCACACTCTCACACACAGGAACCCCACCCAGCCGTCCTGAAGACACTGGACAGTATGAATGTCCCACCAAATACCAAACAAGGTACCACAAATTACCACATAGGTGGTAAACCATTATGTATGGAAGGAGTAATCAGGGACCTAGGGACACAAGTGGACAGTAACCTGTTATGTGACACTCACATTGCCAATGTGGCTAGGAAGACTGTCTACATTGGACACTTTATCATGAAAGGATTCACATCTACGTCAACAGAGGTCATTGTGCCCCTATACTGTTCTCTTATCACACCCATAATCTAGTACAATGCCTCATATGGGATGTACCTTACCTGACACCTGCAGCAGTTAGAAAGACCTCAAAGGTACCTCACCAAGAGGATAAAGGGTCTCAAATATATGTCATATGCTGCCTGGCTGTAGACACCCCAGCTGAATGCAGTCACATACTGCCTACACAGAGGCATTGCATGCCTGTTGTACAAGGCCATGCCCAACACAGGAGTAATGGACATGCTCCACCCCAGAAAACTCAAAGCATGGAGCTGTGAGAGTGAGAGATGTCAACCTCAACAAATAATGAAATAGGATGTGCTGGAGGGACAGATACATAGTCCAGAGGCTCCCACACCCTGGACCAGAATCCCACTCCATGTTAGGCAGAGCCCCTCACTGACACTCTTCAACAGGAATCTTGCCAAGTGGATGGATGATTGTAGAGTTACACTGGGGGTCTTCACTGTGTCATGTCCAGACAGAGGCACAGCAAAGCAAATCATAAATGGCCATAATATTCACATAGCAAGGGGTGGAAAAAGCCACCCCCTCTGGCTAGGCTAACAAATGCCCTAGGGGGGAAAGCCTAGTATCAACCTATGAACCTATGAAGATACAAATTGTACAGGACACTAAGGATAATCCCAAGGCTTTTCCCAAATGATGGTAGGAACCATGTTGGAAATTCACAGATATGCTCTGAATCACACAAATATTAAACAACATACCAAACACACACACATATTGCCAACATACATCCTGACAGGTGCAGTGCAACCCCAGAATGCAAAATATCTATCCCAGCAGACTGCTGGCCCCCTGACATTGCAGATGCTGAGGTAACAGCCAGCATCTACAAAGCAAAACACACAGCAGCAATGGTATGAGATGGTGTCCTGGGCTGAGTCCAACATGGACTCCAAGAAGAATGGAATGCCAAATCACACTACTGCTCAATGTCAGCCTTACCACAGGATATGTACCCAAAGAGCAGTGTACAACAACAGTGGTCCTTCTCAACAAAGGTGTTGCCTGAATGGATACTGAAAAATACCACCCCAGAATCCTGAGAAGCTCGGTCTGCACAGCTATGGAAAGGATCAGCATGTACCGCAGACATAAAGATATTGGGGACCTACTGACCCGGACCCTACCCAGTGTGGCTTTCTTAAGTGCAGATCCTGCCCCTAAACATGTTTGACTCAATTGAAACAGTCATTAAGGTCATTGATGAGGGCAATGTGGTCCACACAGTGTAGCTGGACCTTGCAAAGGCTTCTATACAATACCCTACGTGTTCATTATAGATAAGCTCACCAGCTTAAATATAAACCCCTATGTCAGTAGAGGGGTTGCAAACCAGACCAAGGACAGAACAGACATGGTCAGACATGCTGCAGCCATGTCAGACTACAAACCAGATATAACTGGCATCCCACAAGGCTTGGTCCTGGGATCTCCCTCGTCTGGTATATATGTCCCATAGGTACAGGCCAACATGGAAGGACTGTGTCTGAACATGTTTGCAGAGGACTACAAACTGCTCACCATATATGATCCACCAGCTGACACAAGCATCCCAAAAAAGGGCCACATAGAAACAGACAACTGGTGCCATAGCCATGTCAGCAAGCTAATTGCAGAAAAGTGTATAGTCAACCCCCGTGGATATACAGTAAGTGCCCACCAATTACCACATAGGTGTTAACCCATTATGTATTTAACATGTAATGAGAGACCTGGGGACACAAGGTGATAGATATCCTGCATTGGACAAACATGTGCTGTAGTGTTTACAGAAACATACCATATACCCACCTAATCATGAAGGTTGTCAGATCTAGATAAGCGGTACAATTGAATACAATAGCTCCTGTGGGATGTATGTCAGCAGACACCTCTATCAACTGTAAAGTCCCCAACAGTACCTCACCAGGAGTATCAAAGAGCTTGCACAGATGCCATGTGTTGCCTGTGTTGCTGGTATCAATAAACATGCTGCACCTTGTACAATCTGAATGGCAGTGAGCTATGCACATGAGAGACCTGAACCCCAGCACTGACTTACATAGGACAAGCTGTACTGCATGATCCATAACACAGAAGTCACCCCACCCATGAGTAAACTCCCAGTACAGGCTACCCATAGAGTCACTTATCGATTTTCCTCAATAGGAATCTTGATGAGTGGATGGGAGATGGTAGCTTTATCCTGGGTATCACTGTCATGTCACAGGTAGACAGAGGCACAGTATACTAACCATGACATATGTCATGGCAAACTCCACTTACAATGTGTGTGAAGGACAAACACACCGTCCCGCTAGCATTAGAAATGGACTAGGGCACATCGCTAGTGTTTGCAAATGTACACCTATGTTGTGGAATACACTACCAATGTTGGACAAGCCTGGTTTAAGTAGTTCATATCTGAACATAATGCAACATGGTCAGATGTACACAACTGGCCCCTAACCAGGCTGTTGTGCTCACTATGGGAAAGGAAAGCAGTGATAGCACTAAAAACCAGAATACTGTCCACCTCAGTCAAAGTACTGAACCAATACACTATACAGTACTACAGTGTTAGGTCAAAAGG
>NW_025060413.1:0-5202 GCF_019279795.1 Protopterus annectens
TTTTCCAGGGGGTGCAAGGCCATGTGATAGAAGATTTTGCCGGGGGGACGAGTAGGTTTATATATTTCAAGTAGATTTTGGTTGTTGGACCTTAATACTCTATCAGGAAGTTGCAGTTTAAAGACAGTGGACAGGGAGGGACAGAGGGAGGGGTTGAAAATGAGCTTATGAGTGAGGGACAGTTGAGTATAGGTGAGATGTTTGGGTAGTTCTAGCCATTTTAGTTGTTGGAGAGAGGAACAATGGTGGGTAGAAGACTTTTGGCTGGTAGCAAACCTGGCAATTTTGTTGTAACAGGAGGAGAGCTGTGTTTTTAAAGATGTTTGCAGATTAGTTAGAAGAGGGGCTCCATAGAGAAGGGAAGGAATAAGAAAGGAAGTGGAAAGAGTGATTTTAGTGGCAGTTGTAAGGAAGTACTTTTGCCGATAAAGCATACCAATTTTTTGATGTTTTTTTTTTATATTTAGTTGTAGATGGGAGTTGAATTTTAGTTGGTTGTCAATTTGGACTCCAAGTAGTTTGGTCTCTGACACTAGCTCCAGAGGAATGTTATTTTGACTAGTAATAGAGAAGGTGTTTATATTGATAGAGTTGACTTTAGAAGGGGTGAAAATCATTAACTTGGTTTTAGAGGCATTTAGTGCCAAGTGATTATCTTTCATCCATTGCTCAGTGGTTGAAAAAGCATCCTGGGTTAGTTTTAGGAGGGAGGGGATAGATGTGGCAGAGCAGATAATGGTAGAATCATCTGCATATTGGATGATATTGGAGAGAGGGATAGCGGTATGGAAATCATTTATAAATATGTTGAAGAGGAGGAGTCCTAATATGGAGCCTTGGGGAACTCCGGTTGGGGTATTAAGGAATGAGGAGGTTGCCTTTTTCCATTTTACTGCTTGATATCTATTGGTTAAGTAGCTGGAGAACCAGTTCAGTGATGAGGGAGATAGGTTAAGTTTTGCAAGTTTGGTTAGAAGCAGCCTGTGTGAGATAGTATCAAAGGCTTTAGAGAGGTCGAGTAGAAGGGTAGAGAAAAGTAAGGTCCGAGTCCCGGGCTTTATTTACAGTTTCAAGGAAGGAGAGGAGTGCTGTCATAGTACTGTGATTAGGTCTGAATCCATGTTGTGTGGGAGTTAGCAGGTGGTTATCTAAGAGATAAGGAAGTAGTTGTAGTTGAATACATTTTTCCAGGAGTTTAGCGATGGGAGAGAGGATAGCGATGGGAAAGTTATTAACATTGTTATTGTTACCACCCTTATGTAAAGGTATGATGAAGGCTTTTTCCAGATTTGGGGAACTATGCCTTCTTGGATAGAGCGATTGATTAGTATGCTAATGGGGTAGGCAGTTGCTTCAGCAGATATGCTAAGAAAATAGGAGGGGATGTTATCAGGAGCATTAGTGCTAGGTTTTAGTTTCTGAAGGAGTTTTTGTATAGTAGAAGTGGGTATGGGTCTTAGTGTGAATGGTGGGGAGTGTGGAGAGGGGGTATTAGTGGGTGAAGAAGATGTGGAGGAAGTGAGAGTAGGAGTAGAGGTAGAGGGTACAGAGTTAGTAGATGTGAGAGGGGGAGTGGTAGTAGTGCAGGGTGGGGTGTTGTTTGGGGTGGATGGGGGTGAGTTGGCGAAAGTGTTGTTAGAGAAAGAAGAGGTTAATTTTAAAATAGAATCAATGAAAAAAGAGTTGAATTGAGTAGCTAAGTCGGCATCTGGGGCATTAGGGTCTGGGGTGGGGGTGACAGGTTTACTGGGATTAAGTAGAGTGGAGACACCTTTCCAGAATTTCTGAGGATTTGTTTTGTTATTGTTTTGGAGTATAGAAAAGTAATTTTGTCGATCATGGATGATGAGCTTTTTTACCCTGTTTCTAAGTATTTTATATTCATTAAGGGTGAGGGGGGACTTATTTTTCTGATAGTGTGCCCAGACTTTATCTCTTTGCCGCATTGTAGCTAGTGTGTTTTTGGTAAGCCAAGGGGCGGTTTTAATTTTTATTCTCTTTGTTCTTAGTGGAGCAAGGAAGTCTAGTATATTTAAGAAAGTTGTGTTGAAGTGGGCAACTGCATTATCTAAAGGTAAGGTTTTTAGACAGTTCCAGTTTATTGCTTTTAGGGAGTTAACAAAGGTTGATGGGTTGAAGTTTTTTTGGTTACGTAAGGTAATATAATTGTGGGTGCGATCTAGTAGTAAGGGGAGTCGGTAGGTGTAGATGGGTAGGTGGTTACTAAGAGGATCGGGGAGAGTACCATTGTTTGAGTAATAATGGGGATGAGAGACTAAGATCCAATCCAGGATGCTGCCGTTGGAGAGGTATTTTGAGGGGTGTGTTATAGAGGTGATAAGTTGTGAAAAATTATATAGGTTGACGTTGAGTGGGTGTGTGGGAGACTGGATTGAGGCCCAGTTGATATTCACATCACCTAAGATTATTGTTTCATTGCTAATGTTTTTGGTGAACCAGGAGAGGATGTCTTCAAGTGTGGAAATATTATCCCCTGGGGGGATATAGAGGGAAACGATACATATGTGTTTGTGTTTGTTAATTTGAAGTAGAGTTATGAGTAGTTCAGCATTGTTAAATTGAGGAGTAGGTTTGTTATAAGGTGTAACTGACATGGAGGATGAGTAGAGGAGAGCTACTCCTCCACCTTTCTTGTGGGACCTGTCTTTTCTAATGATAGAATAGTTTGGTGGAATTATTTCAGAGTCTTTTATATGGGGCTTTAGCCATGTTTCTGAGATAGATAGGATGTCAGGTTTATTGTGTATCAACCAGGCATGGAGGTTAGGGATTTTGTTAACTATACTTTGGGAGTTTAAGGAGGTAAGTAGTAAGGATTTGCCTGAACTGGATGAGGAGGTAGGACCTGGGTTAGGATGGATGTCACCAGATAAAAGGTTGCTAATGAAATATCGGAATAGTTTGGAGAAATAGTTGGATAGTTTAGAGAATAGATTTGGTTCTCTTATGATTTGGTAGGATTTGGAAACAACTATGTGTGTAGAGCATTTTTGAGAGGTGATAAGTTTGTATGGAAAAAGTAAATGGTTTTCTAGAGGGCACAGGTGTGGTGAAATTGGAGTGTTTGGGTGTGAGAGAGAAAAGGTAAGATGGTTAGTTACTGGAAGTGTTGGGAGTGGTAGGAATAACCGGGCTGGGTGAGGTAGTAAAGATAGGTTAAGGTAAGGAGTAGAGTTAGTAAGAATGAGGGTTTTGGAAGCATTGTGAAGAGGGGCTTTTTAAAGGGTTATTTAGTTGTTGTAAAATTAGATGTGGTAGTAAGAGAGGTGTATGTAAATGAATTATTTAGTGACTAATAAAGGTGAATGAGTGGAGAGTTGTGAAGGATTAGAGGGTATGTGGGTTGTGGGTGGGAGTTGAGATGGTAAATAAGTTCGATTGGCTAGGTGATTAGTCAATGAGAGGAAGATGAAGTTAATTAGGTGGGAAGGAATGGGAGTTACAGAGTTGTGGTTTTTGACTGGCCAAAATTCAAGGTGGGTGTGGTTATGGGGAGATAAAGGTAGAGCTACTGGGGGTGGGAATTGGGGAAGGGTAGGGGAGCGGAGTGAGCCCAAGAGGAGGGAAAAACCCAAAAGGGGGGTCAGGGAGGATCAAAAACCCAAATTTAATGGAGTGTTGACTAGCAGAAAGGTAAGTAGAGAGGACCTGGAAATAGTGGGTAGGAGTGGGCTATAGTATAAAAAGAGAGAGGGGGAAAAGGAGAAGTTAGAGTTTAAGGAGAATATTAGAGTAGTGAAATAAAAGTAGATATTAGCAGGGAGAGGATGCCAACTAGTAGACAAATGCAAAGTGCACATTAGCACACCAGGGCACACCGTGGACAGGGTTGGACTAAGGGAGAAGCAAGAGTAAATCAGGGAACTAGATGAGAGGGAAGAACATGGATAGGAAAATAAGAGGGGTTTAGGCTGCTGGCTTGCCTGGCAGGGAGCAACAGAACACCTAACAGGGCTTACAGATTATACCATTAAGGCTAGGCAGCTGAGGCACATACCTTTCCCTTTGGGTTCTCTGGGAGAGGCTTGGTTGAGGCAGCAGAGTTTGTTGAGAATGCTTTGAGCAATTGGCAGGCGTTGTAAAATATTAGTTTTGGGGTCCACCCAGGAGTAGTCTCAAGGGATAAATCAGGGCAAAAGCTGGAGAACAACAGAAAAAGAGATATAAATTATACTTTAGTAGGTAATAACTCAGTATCCGTTAGAGCAGTAAGCAGAATAAATTACAAAATTAAAAGTTGCAGTGAATTATTAATAAATCATATTCAATTACAAGTCTATGAGGGGTTATAGTAGTTACAGGAGACTATCATAGAATAAAAAGTGGACATTCAATGTACTAAATTGTATAACTTGGAACAGCGAAATAAGGGTAAAATATTGTAGTACAATGTGCCTTAAGAACGGGGTTTAAATGGGGGCTGTAGCAAATAGGGCGATCTTTAAATTACCATTTGCAGAGTGTAGCTTGCAGAATCAGTATCTTCTTTAACGCTCCGTGTTAAACCCCAAATAATAATAGGAATGCAGGTCAATGGGCAGTGTATAAAGATAGATTGGAAGCGACTGAAGTATTATGCAATTAAACAGAATCAATAAGAATAAAGCATTTAAAAAATAAAATATATATCGTTCTACAAAGGGCTACTTAACTGGCAGGCCAATATCCATATTTTACAACAGTTTAGAAGTGTTTTTCAACAGTTGTGCGTGTATAAGAAAAAATCAAGTCTCAAAACACTCCTTTAGCAGTTAGGACACAACTAACTAGGCAGGCGATGTCGCTATAGATAAAGCAGTTCTACGCTTTTAGACTACCCAGATGTACAATGTGGGACTGAAATTACATATTACATATGACATGTATTACAAACAGAGTTTAGCTAAGCACAAGCCACCCAAACGGACGGGTTTTTAAACACAAGCAACCCACTTTTGGGAAATGCGTTAGCAATATAAAACTAATTACGCAATCTCTATACTATTCATGAAGTTACATAAGCAGTAGCAGTCTTTAAAAGAGAGATACCAGCTTGTAATGAAAATATAGATCACACACTGAAGTAAATTTTAGTGCTTTTAAACCACGGCAATTCTTGACAGCATTCATAAAGGTGTACTGAAACACGGATTGCAGTTAGTAGCAAGCCAATTACCATCACATAGCTAGGATATCAGGCAG
>NW_025060414.1:0-5137 GCF_019279795.1 Protopterus annectens
TAAAAAAAATATTTCATAAAATTATTGGGACAAAAATATTGAGTTTTATTACTTATTAATAATTTTGGGCTTAATTTCACTTACATAGAGGCTGTAATAACCTAAAATACATTGTGAAGGTTTTGTCATGTTTAGATGCATTTACACTGCTAAATGAATGTTTGTCACTAGTTTTAATAAGTTTCTGCCAAAATGTTAAGAGAGACAATCTGGGATGTGGGCTGTCTCATGCACAGTGTCCATGAGCTACTTCAAAAGCTTCAACTCAGAATTCTCACAGAGAAGCTAAAAGCAGCTAGTCTCATCTTTGACCTAGATATCACACTGACACATCACAGATTCAGCAATGACACTCTACCAGGAAATAGAAATGATACAAATGCGACTATGTGAAGGAAAATGAACCTTAACATCTAAATGTGAGTTTTATATAATTACTTAAATATCTATGTTATAATTCATAAAATATGTCAGTTATAATGAGTTTAAATGATACAGTTTATTGTAGTAAGTAAATGTCTTATTTTAGAAGGCATAGAAAATGAAACATTTATTCAAGTGTTTTGAAAATCTACTTAACAGCAGCTTAATAATCTGTGTTAAAACTTATGTTCAAACATATACATTACTATAACTCATTTAATTCATCTGATTGACAAGCATAAATAATTTTATAACTCTATACTGGAAGAAATTGTCATGTGATATATTTTAAAGCAGTAGTATAGCATGTTTGGTTACTAAAATGTGTTTGCTGTGCATTATTTTGTATAAAGCACAATTTATTGTAGGGACAGCAATAAGATAGTGCTCAGAAGGACATAACTTAGTGAGATCAGATATATATATATTGTGTGGTGTGTGTGTGTGTGTGTGTGTGTGTGTGTGTGTGCTTATGTGTGTGTATGGTGTGTGTGTGTGTGTGTGTGTGTGTGTGTGTGTGTGTGTGTGTGTGTGTACATATGTAATATATATATATATGTATATGTATATGTGTGTGTGTGTGTGTATGTTTTATTATATATATATATATATATATTGTGTGTGTGTGTGTGTGTGTGTGTGTCTGTGTGTGTGTGTGTGTGTGTGTATGTGTGTGTGTGTATGTGTATATATATATATATATATATATAATGTGTGTATATGTGTGTGTGTGTGTGTTATATATATATATATATATATATATATATATAATGTGTGTGTGTGTGCGTATAATGTGTGTGTTGTTTATATTATATATATATATATATATATATATATATATATATATATATATATATATATAATGTTTCTGAGAATCTGCATAACTATGCAGTATGATTTATAACAATTTCTATGAATAAATATTTATTCTATTGACAATAATGAGTTTGAGTAAATGCTCATATACAACAATTCAAGGTTTTTGAAGCTGTTAATGCATTTACATGACAGAAAATAGATGCATCTCTAATATATGTAATGTCTGAATCATATTAGCCAAAGTTTTTGAATAAACAAATAAGAACTGTTATTTTCTCCTGACTTAACATCAAGATTATTTGAATGCTATTTGAATACAAGTGTTTATATTATAAGGGATTTTATATAGTAGCATGAACAGCTTCTAAAAAAAGTTGGGTTTATTTTAGTTTATATGATGCTGTTTTACCAAATGTGTAGTCTCGTCTGCTAAATAACGAAACTGGAAAAACCGTTAACCCCAGTTGGGAGCAAGGCAACTAGTATTAAATTGATGGCGGTAGCTGCGTAACGCTGCTTAGGGTAGGTTAACGAGTGATAAATACTACTCTAAACTGGAGTTTATAACTCCAGGCTGGATGCAAGGTTTAATCCTTACATTATTTTCTTACCTGTTCTATTAAGTATTTTTTGTATAAGGTTTGAAAACTAACAATATATTTTGTACATTCATTGTCACTACAAACAAAATTGAATCCTATACAAATCCCATAAGAGATTCAATAAATACAGCTATATTTAAAGGTACACCTAAAGGAGGAGATGTAACATTACTTATCTTGTTATTTGTTATTTTGATCATAAGATTCTTAAGTTTTAAAAATGCCAAATGACATCTTTAAAAGGAATTTCTTTAAACATTAATGGATTGAATAATCCATGTAAAAGGGCAAGCCTAATAAGATACATTAATTTACATAAGGCCAACTTAGTCTTCCTGCAAGAAACCCATCTCTTGAAAAAAGATATTGATAAACTAGCCACAAACAAATATACAGTATTGGTTAGTTCAGAGCACACTCAGAAAAAAAGGGGAGTGGCTATTTTATGGAATAAAAGTATGCCCATTCCTAAAACCATTAAGTCTTATCAGGATGACAAAGGAATGTTTTGTATGGTTACAATACAAATTAATGGGAAGACTTACACTTTAATTAATGTATATTGGATACCTGGAATTGGTATTAATACAGTGAAACATCATCTTGATAAGATCATATCATTCTCTATAGGAGATATTATTTTAGCTGGTGACTTTAATTGTATACTACATGAAAGTGATACTACCACTATAGGAAAAACAATTACATCTAATGCAAAACATTTAAATGATTTTGCTAATTCTTATCATTTGAATGATATTAATAATCAGATAGATTCAAAATCATTACCATACACCTTTTTCTCTAACAGATACAAAACTTATTCAAAAATAGATAGGGTCTTTATTTCTAACCAGATGGTAACAGATTTAATTAATTCCAAAATCATTTCATGTCCTATATCTGATCATAATTCAATTGTTTTGAATTCATGATAAAAATACACATAATGTTCAGATCAAAAGGATACCAGCATACTTAACTCAACTAAAAGACTATAAAGAATATATACTTTCAGAAGTAAAACATTTTTAGACATAAATAATACTCCTGAAGTCTCCATTGTTTATGTTTGGGATGCCTTAAAATCATATCTATATGGACAAAGTATCAGATGGTATAATAATAAAAGGAAATCTTGGGATAAGGAATTGTTAGATATTCAAAGTAAATTAGACTCTTATAAACATAATAATAAAGAAAATATTATGGACAAGAAAGTTATTGAAGAAATAAACAAACTAAATGAGAAATACAAAGAAATTTTAACTCATAAAGTTAAAATAACTTTAGAGAAATACAAGTTTTTGTCTTATTCAATAAGCCCCAAATACTTACATAGACTTAAAAAATAAAACAAAAAGGTTGAATAAACAAAACCATATCAAAGAAATCTTTTCTCAAAGAAAAAAGAAGAATGTTTCTAGTATACCAGAAATACTAGATGAATTTAGAAATCACTTTCACAAAATTAACCATAATAACATTAACATGGAACCTAAAGATAAAATAAAGGAGTTTATAACCACAAACATGAATAAAAAGCTTAATAAACAACAGATTAAACTATTGGACAAGAGTATTTCATATACAGAAGTTATTACACAAATAAATAAGCTTAAATCAAACAAAGCACCGGGTAATGATGGTATTATACCAGAGATATATAAAATCCTTTCTAAAAGTACATATTCATTAATACATAAGGTTTTTTATTTTGGCCCAAACTGAGTTAATAACCCCCCCATCTTGGCAATATACATTTATTTCACCAATTTTAAAACCTAATAAAGATCCAACTAGATGTTCTTCATATCGGCCCATCTCATTACTTAATGTTGATTATAAAATGTTTATGAGTATCTTTGCTGATAGATTGAAGACAATCATTCCCCGCATTATAGATATAGATCAGACAGGCTTCATTGTAAATAGAAATACTTTTGATAATATAAGAAGAACTTTAACATTAATAGATTTTGCAAATAGGAAAAAGAAAGATTTAACACTTATTAGTCTTGATATAAGTTCAGCATTTGATTCAGTAAGTTGGGACTATCTGTTTACCTTAATGAAGTGCACAAACTTCTCAGATGCATTTGTAAATCTAATTGAGCATTTATACAAAGGAACGTTGGCTTATATTAAGGTAGGAACATATGTTTCACAAAACTACCCATTCTTAAAGGTACAAAACAAGGATGTCCACTTTCTCCACTATTATTCACTTTAGTAATGGAGCCTTGGGCTAATTTGATCAGAAACAGTACTGACATAGAGGGTTTTGAAATAGATGAAAATACAACACCCAAAATTCAACTTTTGCAGATGATGTTCTAATTACATCAGCAGGATCTAATTCTTCTATGCAGTCTCTATTTGATAAAATGATGAATTTTAAAAGTATTTCTGGTTTAATATTCAATGAAGAAAAAACTAAAATACTACCTATATATACACAAAAAATATTCTCATTAGTGATTTTACTAAATATGTACCCAATTCAGGTCAGATAACTTATTTAGGTATAATACTATCTAAAGATATTAAATCTATTATATATAATAATTATAATACCTGTTTTCTTAATATACAAAATCTTTTTTAATACCTGGAATAATATGTTTTTTTACTATGGAGGAGAGACTTACAATTATTAAAATGATAATATTCCCCAAGATTTTATACTTAATACAATCAATAATACTTCCACCTACAAAAATAATTATCAAGAAACTGAATACACTAATGTTAAATTTCCTATGGGCACCTAATAGACCTAGGATTGCATTAAAGAAACATACTAATAGCAGACTTTAATTTATATACTATCTCTTCTATTGTAAAAGTTATTACTTTATTAATAGATCAGTCATATGTCACAAAATGGAAAGATTATTGGGAGCTAATTAGTATGCACTTCATGAAAATCTCCTTAACACATAAAAATATGATTGTAAATAACTCCATGTTATGGTTACTAAAGGAATTTTGTACTTCACCTATTACACCTAAACATATGGTTTGTTACCCATTAAATATTATTATTAGTTATCGTAACTTTATATTCATGCACCCTAAGTATAGGGAATGGAATTTTATTGTATTCCCTATAATGTATACTCAGGGTATGCTTTTGTCATCTACTTCTGAAGGAAACTTTTTAAAATTTAGCTTTAAATTTGATTTAAAAAATGGAATCTTTAAGTTAAAACTTTTTTGGTATCAAAAAATTTTGATATTCTGAAAAAAAATAAAGTTTTTTAAAAAAATTTTAGGAAAAAAAAAAATTT
>NW_025060415.1:0-5129 GCF_019279795.1 Protopterus annectens
GGGGGTTCTGTCAGTGAGCCAGTTGGCAACCATCTTGTGACATAGGATTTATACCTAGTTTAGTGAGTTTATCTATAATTCCAGAGTGGGGATGGTGTCAAAAGCCTTGGCAAGATCTAGATAGGTGTGTGAACCACTTACCCTTGTCTACTTTGGTGACTGCTTCAAAGAAGTCTATCAGGTTTAGGAGACATGATCTGCCTTTTACAAACATGAACTGGGTGGGATCCAGAGTTTGGAGATTACCAATGTCTTTTTTATAAGTTCCATGATGATCGTTCCATGGCCTTGCAGACCAGGCTCGTCAGGCTAATGGGGATTATTTCCCCGGGGGTCCGTGGTGGCCCCCCCTTTTTGGAGTGGAATAATCATTGCTGTGCCATTCAGCAGGCACAAAGCCTGAGGTGAGGCTATGATTGAACATGGTACTTAGGTGGGGTGCCAGTTCATTCTGTAGTTCGTGTAATGCAGCCTGGGATATTGTCAGGTCCCATGGATGCTGTGTTCTTGGCTTTGGAGAGTGTGCGTTTTACCTGTGCAGCCGTGATTACAGGAACTGTGCATTCTTCCGGTATAGAGATGGGCCCTTTAGGAGGTGGGGGTAAAGTTAGTACTGAACCTATCAGCCAGGATGTTGGCAATATCAGTTGGGTCTGTATATTTAGTGCCATTGTGCTGTAACTCAGAGCAGATCTGAGTGTTGCCATTCAGATTCTTGACATAGCTATAGAATGCTTTGTGGTTGTCTTTAGAATCAGTGGTGATTTTGTTTTCATAACTAGCTTTGCAGGATTTTATCAGGGATTGCAGCTTCTTACTGAGGCTGACCAAGGAGCTCCTCCACTTGTGAGATTTTACTATCTTTTGCAAGAGTTTCTTCCTTCTGTTGTACAGTTTGTTTATGGCAGGGGACCACCAGATTGGCTTCCTTTTTTTGGAGGATAGCGTCTTGGTTCTGTTTGGGATAGCACGATCCATGCACTCATGTAAGTGCTTATAAAGTGCAATTGTGCAGGATTCATTAGTCGTAACTGTATTGTCCATCTGCATGGGTGTCATGAAGTTCATCACTTCTGTCTTAAGAAGCATGATGTTGGCTTTGGAGAAATTTTTACCATGGTTTCCTTAAAGGGGGGTGGAGGCAGGATGTGGATATCTAGGGTAATTAGCTTATGGTCGGATCGGAGGCATTGACTTCAGGTGTGGAACACCGGTCACTCATATTGGTAATGACTAGATCTAGGATATTGTTGCTCCTGGTGGGGGTGTGGATAATTTGATCCAGGGCATTGGAGTATATGAATTCCAGAAAGCGTTGAATGAAGGAGTTGGTACATGAGTAATTTAACCAGTTAATGGTGGGGTAGTTGAAATTGCCCATTATTAGGGTGTTTGGTTGAACCCTAATATTTTCCAGTACATCAAGAAAAGAGGAGTGGGAATCCTGGGGCATGGTGGGTGATCTGTAGCAAGCTACAATTTGGATTGCAGTTTTGCCCAGAGTTAGTTGCACTTGGATAACCTTGGCTGCATTATGCTGAGCAACTAGCCTGGAGGTGTGGATATCCTTAATGAATATGGATACACCTCCGCCTTTGGTGTTCCAGTCCAGGTTACATGGCCAAAAAGTGTGGTATGAGTTATAGCCTGGTAGTGCAGGGGTGCTCTCTGGAGCCTTGAACCAGGTCTCAGTCACTGCACATATACCGATGTTCTCCATTTTAAGGAGTGCCTCAAGTGAGTGCATTTTGAGATTTAAACTTCTGGCATTGAGTAGCATCACCCTCAGTTTTTGCTTGCCTGTTCCTGTTATGGTGGTGAATTTGTCATTTGAACCTTGCTTAAAAAGGGCACTATAGGGGCGGCAAGAACCTTAGCCAGTATCCGGAATCCCAGGGGTGACAGGTGCAGGCCATCTCTGGCAAAGCATCATGGTCTGTCGACCATGTCATCCCAGGCAGACAGATACTGGATCCCTTTAGAATGGCACCAGAAGCTTAGCCAATTGTTGAAGTCAATCATTTTGTCCTTGTACTGCAGCATCATTTTGGGGGATGGAAGAATGCTACTCAGGGCTAGGGTCATACCTGCCTAGGCTACAAGATCGGAGAGCTCTTCCATGTCTCTTTTCATATAGTCCAGGGAGGTACATCTCAGGTCGTTCACACCAACATGGACAATGACAGAGTCATATTTGTACTTGTTGTGGAGTGACCTGAGTGCATGGGTTATGTGGCGGATCCTGGCACCCGACAGGCAACTGACAGTAACCTTCTCCTTGTTTAGCCTGGTGAGTGGGACATCAGTGTGCCTGACTATAGAGTTGCCTATGACTAGTGTGTTGGGTACGTTGTTTTCCCGGTTTACTATTGTTGAGTGGCTGACAGTCAGATAGTGAGCTATGGTCATGGATGTTGAAGCATCAATCTGGAGCTTTTAACATTGCTGGGAGATGTTTGTAGTAGGAATATCTGCTGCATGTTCTTTGATTGATTTTTTTATGTTGCTTGATATGATTTGATATGTACCTTGTTATTGGTTGTAGTTGGTGAGATCTCGGCTATGTGTCATTTGGTTGTTTGGGGGGGAGGTTGTTTGCATTTCTGCTTTGGAGGTCTCTGTTGCTTGAGAATTTTTTTGAGAGCCTCCTGAATGTTTTGTTTTCTATGTGTGGATGTAGATTTAGTGAGACTATGTGTGATGGGGGGGGAAAGGGTTTACCTTCTCCTTGACTGTCAAGTTCAGTCTTGATTGGAGAGGGTTTACCTAGGGCTAGATAAGTGCATCTCTCACAGGTTGTAGTGTTGGGGGGTAGGGGGAGGGGTTGTCTTTGTACATGAGGCAATTTCTACATTGCCCCAAGACCCCCAGATTCATCAGATAGACAGGAGAGAACACTGGGAGCTGACCCTTGGACATGCCTGAATAAAAACTATTTTCCTCTAGATAAGTGAGGAAAGTGAGTACAAAGTTTTTCCAAGTGAGGAAAGTAAGTACCAAAACTGTTTTCCTCTAGGTAATGAGGAAGGTTGAGTGCTGTAAAATTTGTAGGTTATTTAGTGCTTGCAAATTCTGAACAAGTTGATCACAATAACAAATTCAAGTGCTAAAAGTAAGAATCTGATCTGGACTACACTAGTTACAGGAAAGGTATTTTATATATATATATATATATATATATATATATATATATATATAAATACAAAAAAAATAGCTAAAACAGCAGTCAAAACAATTCAAATCAGTGCAACTAGCACACTTGAGTATGTACAATGTTAGACCAAACAGTTTAAAAATGCAATAAATTAAAATGACTAAAAACAATGCAGAAGGAGTCTATTAGGTAGAATGAGGTAAAGAGATGGGACTGGGGGGTGTCCCAGATCAAATCTAAAGTGGGGGGGGCAACTGAAAACCTCCAAATTTAAACAACAAGACAGGAATAAAAAGGTGGGTATGAAAAACCAAAACCTTCAGCAGAGATCTGAAAAACTATACAGTGAAGCAAAAATAACAGTGCACAACTTGGAAGTCAGCTAGCAGTGGTATAAGATTAGTCATACAACAATTACCAGTACACAACTCTGAAGTGCCAGAAAAATATATTCAGCTCTGTATATCACCAGACAGTTTGAAGAGCACTCTTTAGGACACAGGAAGGCTCCAACAAAGATATGCAGATTTTCTTATTAAGAGGGTTTAACTTTATGCAAGTAATCCATGAGACGGTCAGATAACACACAGGATGTCAAACCAGTTATACCATCTTAAGACACAGAGAAATGGGGGGGGGCACCTTCAGCAGAGATCTTGAAAACCATACAGTGAAGCAAAAATAACAGTGCACCACTCTGAAGTCAGCCAAAAATGATATAAAATTAGTCAAACAACAATTACCGGTACCAGTCGGTACCCCTCTGAAGTGCCAGAAAAATATACTCAGCTCTGTATATCTCCAGATAGTTTGAAGAGCACTCTTTCAGGACACAGGAAGGCTCCAACAATGATAAGGAGATTTTTTTTACTAAGAGTGTCTAATTATATGCAAGTAATCCTTGAGATGGTCAGATACACATAGTTCCACCTCATCTGGGCATGGCACCAGGCCCCAGACATCTGGGACCCCCCCCTTCTCATCTGCTGGTCCTGCACCACCTTTGGGTGGAACATCCTGAAGGAATGGGGCTAGCCCCTTTGGGTGGGTGCTGACAGGATCCTGTCACCCAAAGCCAGGTCCAGGGTCTGGTGCATACCGAGCTCCAAAACCAATTGGGAAAGAAAATAACCATCCCTTGAAAGTCTTGAACCCAGGAACACACCATAGCCACAGCAATTTACCACTATGCCATCTGAGCTGTAGACATGTCTAGTGTTTTTTCAAACATATCATTCAGCAGAGTCATTCCACATTAGGGAAAAGGTTTGTTAACATTAGTCATGTGTTGTACATAGATATAAATGTATATGTGTATGGAGATGCATATATATATATATATATATATATATATATATATATATATTTATATATATATATATATATATATATATATATATATATATATATATACACAAATGTGGAAACAATTAAGTAATATATGTAGAGATATAAAATAAAAATAGCATTATATATATATATCTAAGTAAATCTATACATACATATAAATATCTCAGTATTGTTACAAAAAATTTTATTAATATCAATATATATAAATATATGCATATAGAATATAATATATATATATATATATATTTTATATATATATATATACATATATATATATATATATATATATTTTGTGTGTGTGTGTGTGTGTGTCTATATATATTTACTGAATTTCAGATTTCAAAACCATAAAGTTGAGCGTCCCAAAAAACTACAAAATGAAACTCAAAATCATGAGCAGAAAACACCATACACCCCACAAACATACATCATCCAACCCACACCACAACAAACAAAAAACAAAAAACACACAAACCTGCTCAATTTTCAGGGGGCAAACCCCCCCCCATCTAGGTGCATCCCCCCACCTCCCCTACTTGTTTTTAAATCTGAGATCACACAGACACAAAAAAAACTCACACCCCCTTCTACAGTCCCCAGCCCCCCAAAAAATCCCCATATACAA
>NW_025060416.1:0-5639 GCF_019279795.1 Protopterus annectens
GAAACACATGCCTGTGAAGCATCCTTTCATGGGACTGAGTTAAGGACCTGCTCAGAGTGTCTGCCACAATGTTCTGATCAGAAGGGATATAAACTGTCTAAAGTGTCACTTGATATTTGACAGCAAGATCCCATACCATACCAGAAGTACCAACTGGCAAAAAAGATAAGATCTCTTTCCTCCCTGTTGTTTGATATACCACATCACTGTGGTCTTGTCTGTGAACACCGTGAGAGGCCCTGGAAAGAAAAGAAGATGAAAGGTATGAAGGGCCAGCAGAAGAGCTCTTAACTCTTTGAAATTGATGTACTCTTTTGGCTAATGAGGTGAGCACACCCCCTGTATCTTTAGGGAGCCAAATGTCACACCCCATCCCATGTCTGAAGCATCTGTGAACAATTCCTGAGAAAGAATAGGGGGATGAAAATGAACCCCTGGATTCAGAGAAAACTGCTGAATCCACCAGTGAAGTTCCTGTCTGAGACAAGGAAGAAGAAGCATGGCCAGATGGAGCATCAGAATGGTAGAAGCCATCAAACCCAGAATTCTTAGAAACTCTATTTTGGTAAAGGAAGCCTGAGGAAGAAGAGTGTGAAAGAAATAAACAAGAGTTAAGGCCTTTGGAGGAGGCAGGGTTGCAAGCATTAGCACCTTCTGAATCCTGTAACTCAGAAAAAACATGATCCTGGAGTATGAGCCAGAAGATTCCCCTTTGAAATTCATAGTGAACTCCTTAAGGCTCTGAAGATGGTGCCTGCGATTTGCGTTCTGGTGAAAGGATGCCTGAATCGGCAAGTCATCTAATTAAGGAAATTTTGGATCCCTTGAAGACTCTACTGCAGAAACCAATCACAGGAGCAAGACATTTGTTGAACACCCTTGGGGCTGTAGAAAGGTCAAAGGGCAAAGCAGAGACCTGAAAATGCCAGGAAGTGACAGAAAAATGCAAAAACATCCCAAAAAGAAGCTGGATCAGAATATGGAGATAAGCATCCTTGAGATCCAGAGGTACTATCTAGGCCTGAGGGAGCAAGAGAGGAAACAGAGTATGAAGAGGCAACATGCAAAAGGAAGGCACTTCTTAGAAAAGTGTTTAGATGAGAGCAGTCTAGAATAGGTCTCCAAGTGCTCTCTTTTCAGTCTACTAGAAACCGTCTTGAGTGGAACCCTTTCTTCCTCCTTACAGTACCCAATACTACCCTGAGTCAATAGATTTTGAAGAACCTTTGGGAAAAAGGGAGGTTGTTCACAAGAAGGCTGAGGAATGCCCATAAAAGGAGGATGGGATTCCTACACCAAGAAGTACCCCTGATGAATGATCAACAGAACTCAAGAATCCTTAGTGATCTGAAGCCAAACAGGAAGAAAAAGAGGAATGTGGCTGGGAAGAGATGAATAGTCATACAGTACCTGGTTTATCTGGAAAGGAAGGCTGTACCCGAAACTGTGTGAAGCTCAGCAGAAGAAACCCACGGGGCACTCTTCACCAGAAGGGCAGTGGATTGCTTGTGAACAAAATCAGGCTTTATCTGGTAGTTTCTTTCTGAAATTTGCCATAGGGAAACCAGCATACAGTTGAAGCTCCCCGGTAAGGCATTTCCTTTATCCTGAAGGGACTTAAACAAACTAGCAGCTGCTTCCACAAAGATTTTAGAATCCAGAGGAGCATCCATCAACTTAGCTTTCATATCATCAGGTAGAGGTTGAAGCCTAAGCCAAGAATACCTCCTCATCATTGAATCAAAAGCAGCAGCCTTAGAAGAGGTATCTGCTGCACCAGCATCTATATTATCTTACTGAAGTTTCAGAATATCGAATTTGATATGGTTGACACCATATCATTGAATTCTGAAACATCGAAAAATAAAAAAAAAAAAATGCTTAAAAACAAAAATAAATAAAAACTTAGTTTTGCAAGTAGGGGGGCAAGCCACCCTGCACCCCCCATGTGGGGGCTGTGCCCCCACATCCCTCTCCTACTTAAATATACCAACTCCGAGACTGCACTACATTGAACTAAATAGAAATCTCCCCTTACGGAGATTTACTTAAACATTTGATATTTTTGCTTTCGCTTAATCTGCGCTGACACTATCATCTTCGATATTGCCGGCCTCGGCTAACGTGAAGTAGACCCGCCGCGACTATAAATCTCATATTTATTGTGGAAATGATGAGCAATTTGAGGAAGTCCCTTTAGTAAGGAAAAGAAATTATGAAGTTTTTACCTCAGGAGCCCCTGTAAAATGAGAAATGGGGCGCTGATTATGGGCCTGGAGAAAAGAAATTATTTCTGCAAATCACATTACCTTGTGGGATGTGATGAGTCTTGATAAATTTTCCATTAGCCCTAAAAGCTAGTGTAGCAGAAGTGCAAACTTTCTTACCCAGCCTTTCCATTGTTCTGCTGTCCTTCTCAGAAGGCAATAACTTGGCCAAAGGAAGCAACTGAGATGGTTTATCAAACGCAACAGACACTACACAGGGGTCAGCAACAGGACGTTTATATAGAAAATAATAATCTTCAGACACCCTATGAAATCTATCAGGCTTCTTGGGAGCAGGGCAGAGAAGCAGGCACATGATGGGCATTGGAAAAAAGCATCCAGAAAAGCAGCCAAAACAGGAAAGAATAGATGCAGATTTAGAAGATTCCAGCGGCAACAACTCATAGTACATCTTATGGATACCAGAGATGTAACCACAATCCCACTAAAAAAAATCCATTATCCTACAAAGTGTTTCCTGAAAAAAAATGTCCTCCAAAGGAATATCAAGACTAATAGATTCCTTCTCCTCTGACCCATAGTCCAAAGCAGAAGGAATGTGAGTAGAATAAGTCAGGGATTCATCATTGGGACTCATCCTTAGAAAAATCCTGCTCTTTAGGTCTTTCAAGGGGACTGACAGACCAAGGAAGAGCAGGAACTGAAATCCAGGGAGGAGGCTTGAAGGACATTAAAGCAGCCTGCTACTCACTTTGTGAATCTCTAGGAGCAGAAGAAACATGTTTAAGTATTTATTTCATTTTTAAGTGACCTGAGAATGCTTACACACAGGACGCAAGTTAAGTAACATACTGGGAACTTCCTCCCCAACTAAAATCTGAGGAACTCCCCTCAGAAAAATGCAGGTGTGGTTCCCCATGAACTTCCAAGATAGATGCCTGCAAAGCCTCTTTGGATGTACTGTCAGCCGGATCTTACTAGTTTCAACATCGCCAGGTGAGAAACTCCAACAACACAGATGGGTGAGCATCCAGGTTTGTAACAACCTTGGGAGAAACACCTGGCAGAGGCAGGACAGTGGAAGATTCCAGTAGTGCCTTTTTCACCTTCTTCTTCCCTAATGGCTTACCCTTGGGGTGGGAGATTCCTTCTATTGTATCTTTAGTGAAAAGCTTAAGATGCTGGTTCTCAAGATGCAAGGAAAGTGAAGAAAGTCTACTCTGAAGGGTTTTAGGGACAAACTACTGACAAATTAAACAAGGCATGTGGTCATGAGGAGCTCCTAGGCAAAAATGACACTTATCATGATGGTCTTTATGGGGACTCTATCTCCCACACTGGCATTTACCCTTCCTGTATGACACTAACTTCAAGGAGCACAAAAAAAGCAAGAAAAAAACAAAAACCTCAACAGGCACTTATCTGGAAGTGCTAGAAGTCAGTAAAGAGACGAAGGTAGTCATTGGAGAATTAAAATGCATTCAACTGGCAGAAAACAGACACAGGTAAACAGACTGATGGTGAAAAGATACTTTTGGACTGGAAGCAAAGAAGTTCTATTTATGGTAGGCCTGAACATCACCTTTATGCCCTATGCTACACAAGCAGTGTTTGGGTGACATTCGGCATACCTTAAAGAAATTGTAGTCTTTGGTAGACTGACCAGACATTAGGCTTCCATGGAAGGGAATCCCATGTGTTAAGAATACTCCACCAGAGAATTTAAGGACATCATTCTCTACTTCTTAAATCAATGCTGGCACTGCATTCATGCCCTCTGACTGTTTGTGCCCAGGGCAGCTGCCCCCTTTTCTCATCCTAGCTATAACTCTGGAAACATGATCCACATTTAAATACTGTTATCAATGAAAACCCCTTCAGTATGAATATCAATAACTTGCACACTAGATAAAATGCCAGCACAGTCAACCATCTCAATAAACTGAGCATTTAGTGTCAGTGATACAGTGTGTGTATGTGTGTGTAAAAGTGTGTATAAGAAGGCGATATGCATGCGTAAGCGCGGTGTGTGTGTGTGTGTGTGTGTGTTTGTATTTGTTTTATAATATACATGTTTGTGTGCGTATCTCTCTATAGATAGATAGATAGATCTAAAATGGTTTTGTGCTCAATGGAGTGAACAACTGTGAAATTTGGTTGAGTGCTCCATTTATTAAAATGTTAATATTTTGGATGAAAAGAACATCAAGTGCATTTAGACAAGGCAAGTAATTGTTAAGGTTCATAGGTTAATAGGTGTTTACTAGGCTAATGTAATGACCACAAGGGCCTTTTTAAGCCTAGCCATGCATCCCAAATCTCTCACAAGTTCTGATACACTAGATAAGTGAAAGCATGGGCCTGTGAGATTAATCATCTACAGGTTACCTTTTCCCATTAGAGACATAGGTGCCAAACCAGGGATGAATTTTCAGCTTCCAATCCAATTGTTCAAGTTGCACTTGAATTGAGTTAGGGAGGAACTCTGCTTCACATGGATGGGGGGGCCTGTTCCATAGATGGAGTAGTCTATGGGATAAATACATATCTCTTCAGCAGGTCCTATTTATATCACAGGCAAGGTTTAAGTCTTTAGAATGGGTAATTCTGGTACTGCTTGTTTTGTGGATATGCAGAAGGTCCATTAAAGTGGGATCTGACAATACCTTGTATGCCAGGCATAGATCTCCCCTAAAAAGCCTGTAGGAGACAGAATGCAGGGATAGGGCCTTGAAGCAATCTGCATAGGGCACATTACTTATGCCCTGTATTCATTTAGTGAGGAACCTCTGTGGACGTTCCAATTGTTGGATATACCTGGTTAGGTACATACCAAAGGGGACATTATACTCAATGGTTCGTCTGATGAATAATGAATACAGTGGGTCAATGACTTCCTTGAAATTAGATGCCATACCTTTGTTTACAAGTTGTGCAACATAGAATGATTTCCTCACCACTGACACGTAATAATCAAAGGCTAAATTACTATCTATGTGTGTCCCTAAGTCCCTGACTACTTGGTCAACTCTAAGGGTTGTGTTGTGAATATGATAGTTATCAGGGATGGATGACTTCCCAAAGGATGCTATTATGCATATCTTGGCATTTAATGTAAGTCTATGGCTTTGAGACCAGTTGTTTGTCTGTGTCAACCCCTCCTGGAGAACATTTGTGTCAGTGTGAGATTCAATGATAGCTTCTAATTTAAAATCGTCTGCAATATTAGTTAGCCAGAGACCACTGACATTGTCCTTGACTTCTGAGAAGATAATGCCAAAAAGGAGCGGTCCAAGGATTGATCCCCGAGGGACCCCACATGTAACTGGTCTCTTTGTAAAGGTGGACTACCCAATTCTTACTTCCTGGGTCCCATCTGTGAGCAATTTAGCTATCCACTAGGTGACATAT
>NW_025060417.1:0-5429 GCF_019279795.1 Protopterus annectens
AGTGGGTACTGGAAGCAGCAACATTAGGTCTGAGTACAAAATATAAATCTCTGACAACACCCCTGGCTTCTGATATAAGAACTATACCAACCTTCTGTCTTAAACAATGATGTCCCCAGCAAATAAGGATGATCTCCATCTTGGAAAGCTGAAAGGACCACGCCTACCTGAGTTAGCAATTTATAGTATTGGGTTGCTATGACAGTGACTACTGCAATTACTACACAGCAGGCTGCATGCAATTAGCAAGTGGTGGCCACTAATTTGTGCAGAGGCCATCACATGTGTAAATACCTACAAAAAGCAGGCTGCAATCTCTGCCAACAAACTCAATCACTCTATTGCAGAGACTGACAGAGAGTGAGAGAGAGACAGAGAGAGAGAGAGAGACAGAGAAAAGGAAAAATAAAAATAAATATTACCAAATCATACAAAGGAAAGGTACGTGACACATATGTATTTACTGGCATGTAGTAGATGTTATTGAAGAATAGTCTACATAATATGAACCATTCATAATTGGCAGCAGTACGTATTTACTCATAGATGTTCTGCTTAACTACTGCTATGGACAATACAGTGTGTACCTGTGGGCAGTGGGACATAACTGAAATGTGCAGCTCAGCATTAAATGTCAAAGATCTGATCCATGTTATCTGTGTTCTGTACAGTAGTGTGGCCAATGGCTGTTGGGGAGATTAGCGCTGACATTATATAAACATGGCTGTGACAGAACAACACATGTATGATAGTCACATTAAAGTGTAGCTTAGCATTGGCAACTGCTGTAGCAGTCTAGTATGCTTATATAGCATTTGTAGCCATATATAACCCCCCCCCCAATGTTAGTGTGTGTTCATATGTGACACCTGTTTGTGTTGCAGCAAGGCCCAACAGTTCAGCTGCGAGGTCCAGGGACTTACAACAGTGTGGACCTTGTGTGTGTATGCCACACAACGGAGAAATATATATGTGTCATATATATTCACATCTGTATATGTGCATAGAGCAGGGGACATATTGCAAGTGTTTGTGAAGGGTGGAGATATATATGTTGGTGAAGGTTAGTATGCGCATATTTGTATGTAGGTTTTAGTGTGTGACAAACAAGACAGCATACAGTGCTGGTATATGACGTGGTGGTTAAACACTGTGGGTGGTTTGTTCAGTTTGCAATGTTGAAGCCAGTGAGGCCTGCTAAAGCTACCTGGGCTGTGAACACCTTCAATGCATTTATCCCAAAACTGTGATTTTATTACATTACTGTACACCTCACATCCTTTGTATAGTTGATATTCTCACTATGAAAGGTGAAATGTATATATGCTTACATATATATGTTTATGTACATCAATGGATGTGAAAAAAAAATTTTTTTTTTATTATATATATATATATATATATATATATATATATATATATATATATATATATTATATATATATATACCCTCTACATCTACTTGTTGCAGTAGATTCTCTGTACTGTTAACTGACTGTGATGATCAATGTGTTTGTGAATACGTCAAATATATGTATCTGTGGGATAGCTTAGAGGGAAACTGTTTATGTCATGGTATTATGGGTTCTTGCTTTGATCCTAGCAAAAGCTGTGTATTCTGTTGCTAGGCAGAAAAAGTGCTATTGCATACAGTGTGATTAAGTCCCTTGGTTTTAACTAGGGTGTGTCATTGGAGGCTAAAGCACTACATCTATGATTATTGATTGGTACTGATGTTGAATCCAAATCCTGTGTGTACTGTAGTACTACTTGAAGCTCTGGGCCTGTACAGCAAAGTATGGTGTATGTCCACATTGCTTGCATCCACTTTTTTGTGTGGTCCCTGTATTCATCACAGATTACATTTCTCAAGATTAAGGTTGTGTAAGTACTGACACACAGTACTGTATAGTACACACTGAAAGCTTATCTGGGTTGTCATACCTTTGTGTCCTGCAATTATGTCTGATGTGTGTCTGGGTATGTCTGTAACATGTCCTTTGATATATGTGTGGTAAAACATATAACTGCACATCTAGTAACATTCATAGTGTACTACAGCAGTATGCATCCCATATTCCCAATTGTGCACATATTTTGGACATGGGTTTGCCATTAACAAGTTGTGTGGTATAATAGTAATGCATTTACTGGACCTTACACTCATTGTGATGGATGATATATTTATTTACACATCAGCTTGATGTATATCCGCTGTGGTTAGGTGGTTCATCGTGTTGCATTCAGTGTCCCAGGTACTCTTGTATAGTCTTTTATAATGATTTTATTTTGTTGCTGTGCAGAACATGGTTCATTAGATTGAGAGTGAGCCAGGCACTTACAAGCAGTTGTCGGGTGAGCAGGGATAAGTGGCAGTTATAGTGTTTCACTTTCAGTTAGCCAATAGGTTGCTATATATGGCAGTTCAGTGATATCTGTACTGTATAATGTTAAATGTGCCATATGACTTGCTCAGACATATTTTCATATTTATGTCTTCCAGGGATCATGGCACATCACAGGAACCCCACTTGCAATAGTGCTGAAGATGACATAATTACTGCCAGTATGATTCAGCACTACAGTCTCATGTTCTCACGAACCAGCCAGGACCAGCAGGAGTGTACTGCAATGTGGCATGATGTTGTCTGCAGGGTAAATAAAGTAGGCCTGCATAACCAGACATATGAGCAAGTACGCCACTACTGCAGTGATCTTCTCAGACATGTCCATCAGCATGCTGCTGATGTGCGGAGACAACAGCTTGCAACAGGAGGTGGTGTTAATATCCACCCCCCCTCACCAGAGTGGAGGAGCTGCTCCTGAGCCTGGTGGCACCTGCCCAACAACAACAGCAGCAGACATACACCATGATGGAGGTTGGAGCCACCCAGCAAGCACACATGGAGCATGCAGGTAACATGGCATATCTGTAGACTACTGTTATCTGTATTGGTAGATCATGCATATGTGAGATGTGGAATGTGTCATTAAAAAATGGGGAACCTGTTTTTGTGCAATACTGATCATTTGGAACATAATTTGTAGCCCTGTGAATGTAAACTGTTGTTGTACTGTAAGATTGCAAACACACAGTAGCAATGCCACAGTTGTGGCCACTGACAAACTGTCTCATCTTTTGTAGGTCCCTCGGGGGTGACATCAAGGCAGGGACAGATGCTGGTGAGTGTGTTTTTTATTATTGTAAAAAAAAGTGCATGTCATAGTTAAGTGTAGGCCATGTAAAATGTAACACACCCACCCATAATGCATGCTGTGCATGTTTGGGTAAGACCCACACATCTCACTAATGTGATTAGCTGCCTCAAACACATGCAATACCCAGACCATCTCAAACAAATGTGGCTAGACTGTAGTGACCATTGGATAGGCACAGTTGATACTCAACATGCACATAACATACACATCTTTTCATACACAGAGCATTTTAACATGCTACAAAAAAGGGTTCCCAAACCCTCTGTAAAGACACATCCAGTATCCAAAATCTCATCCACAAAAACAATATACCTGAGGGGTAGAGGCCAATCATGGGGCATTTAAGCACTCTGCAACACACTACACATTCATGTCAGGGAATGCTCCTTATTGGCCTCCTTACAAACTCATGTAACAACTGGCTCTGAAATGTTGAATGTAGCCAAGGTAGTACAGTTCCAGTCAGCATATGTGCTGGTTTGGGAAACATTTGTAGCCTTGAGTGACCACATGATGCTTCATGACGATGGCCTATGGTACTATACCCCATCCAGTTATTGTAACCACAGTCCTACACATAGCTTTCATTGCTATACAGCTTAATGTTGCGTGTGTGCACACATATGCACCTCTAAACAATATGCATACCAATCACCATTTGCACAACTGACACATATATTTCTTGTGATGCTATTTTGTGGCTAGGTCATATGTCACACATTGGGTATGTGTAGTGTTTAAATATGCAGTTGTGTTTTAGCATGCCATGTCATGGATGACACTGACATGTCCACAATATGATCTACACTCACCATAAATACCGTACACTGAGTATGTGTCTGCATGGTATTCCATCAATTATCCATGCACCACTGATGATGTTGTGTAAATACTCATCATGCATGTGCTAAAAATGTGTCTACAATTATTTGCTAAAGTCACAGAGGCTGTAATCAGCATTGGATACCTATCTGACACACAGATACACATCCAGCCATGGTATGCACACCTGTTTGTTATGGTGCACAGTACATTACAGAGTTTTGAATACCTGCACAGCAATGTTGTGTCCATGTATCCAATGTGTTCCAGGGGGAGGTCCATCACCTAATCACAAAGCACATGCATCAACGCCATGTATACTGTTAGTAACAAGGACTGTCTACACTTGCACTGCATGCTGTTGAGCAACACATGTCCTGCATGCTGACATGTGTGATATGACTGTTTTGCTTGTGATACTGTATGCTACCATCACCTGCTATTGTGTATGTTCTGAGATTGCTGGTGTTGTGTGTGTCTGCTTTAGGAAGGAGTGTATTTTTTGTGTGTGTGCATGTGTGCATGTGCGCATGTGTGCATGTGTGCATGTGTGCATGTGCGCATGTGCGCATATGTGCATGTGTACATGTGTGCATGTGTGCATGTGTACATATGTGCATGTGTGCATGTGGTCTGAAGTCATGTTCAGGTCTTAAAGTGTGATTCCTGTTTTTCTCAAACAGGTGCTGAGGTGGGGCTTTTTCTGTACAGCAGGGAACCTGATGTCACTGAGACAGACAGTGATTATGAGGATAGGTGTGTTGAGGCACAGGCAGGTTTGTCAGGGTCTGTTGTTGGGCCGCCAACTGACAGTACACAAGTCTCCACCCCATCCATGCACACAGTCATCCTGCCTGTACATCCATCATCACCATTGCCCTTAGCTGAGGGACAGTGTACGGTTGGCACTGGCCAGGACAGTGTGGTATCTATGGCATATGTATCAGGACACAGCAGCCATAGACAGATGTCTGGAACAGTAACACATAGGCAGATGCACAGGGGTTCTCGTCATAGCACTGCTGGTCATCATGCCCGTGGCAGACGTGCCACACCTCTTTCTACCACATGCATGTTCCAGGCTGTCATGGAGGCACAGACACAAATGGAGCTGTACACCAGACAGGGACTAAGGGCAGAGAGGGCTCATAACACCTCTGTAAATGACAGTATATATGACCTAGCAGGTGCCATGAGTAATTACACTGAGGTCATTGATAGACATTGGTTTGAGACATTAGATGCCCTCCACAATGTCATGTCCATGTGTCAGGACAGTGCGGGGGTTGGATTGAAAGACATATGCCAGCAACATCAGCAGCTGGAGGTGCGTGGACATCCCAAGTCACAGCCACCCCTGCAGTACCAGCCCCAGCAATTTTTTTGTT
>NW_025060418.1:0-5385 GCF_019279795.1 Protopterus annectens
CTAGGCTATCTGCCCTGGGGCATTTATAGCCTAGCTATAGTGATGTGGCTTTCGCCACCCCATGTAATGGTACAAAAGTGTACAGAATAGATTTAGAATACTGTGCCTCTGTCTAGTAGTGACACAGTGGAGAAGTGCTTTCGTCTTCTTACAAAGTTGGGATTTCAACTTCATCAGAGTTATAAATGCAACAGTTTGCTCAGGAGTTTAATACTTCACATCAACCAGTCGCAATCACTTTGCCATTAAATTGCTTCCAACCCATTTAAAAGAACAAAACCAATATGTATGTATACACATGATAGCCAACATTTTCAATCCACTACCATCAAAAATCAAACCAACAATTCTAAAGGTGTATATAAAAAATGTAAAGCTTGTGTATATGTAAGGAGGCTGATAAATAAAGCCCCATCTGGGTATGTAATCCAACTTCCATTGCCCTGCACAACATTTGCTCATTCTTCCAGATTGCCACTCTCTCTAGCTGAAGTTGAGTAGCAAGTGTTTTCAATGCAGATAAACATAATATAACCGGATATGGCAGTCTACCTTTTTCAGTGACTGTTTGCTGCTTTGTTATTCCTTCAACATGAAGTAGAGCAGTACACAGCTAACACAATCTGCTGAAGAAGCATATCATGCTTGAATTCCAGTAAAACATTTGACTAATATCCCAGTAGATGCTTCTGACTGGTGGAGGTTTTGTCGGCTTCCAAGACATTGCACATTGTTCAACAGCTACTTCTAGGACTAAATGGTTATTGTGAGCCCATTAGACCAATCCACCCCCGATTCATGAAGTCACGAAGGTCAGCGTGGTAGGCCCGCGTGCATGGAATAGCCGCAGCCATACATTAATGAGAGTGCACCGAATCACAGACATGTGCGAGGTGCACGATGGCCCAGGTAGGATGCGCCCGGAGGCATGTCTGCCGGCATGAGGTGAAAGCAACCCAATGTGCCAGATGTTTCACGGTCCTTCCACAATGGCAGCAGCCAGGTCCTGTAGAATGAAACGACGCACAGTATTGCAACATAGTCCCCATTCCAAATTAACGGAGAAGCAAATAGAAGCCACTTAAGGCATAAGTGTACCCGGGCCCAAGGAGCAAAGGATAATGATAAGACCGCTCGTCCTGCACAATGCAATCACAGTGTTTACACTGGAGAAGGTGTACAGCTCGCGATAGTCAGCACGCACGCCTCGCACCGGCACATAGGAGCAGCGACTATCACGTCACCACCTGTCTCCACTTTGGTTGTGGCAGTCTCTCGATGGCCAGTTGCCAGTCCTCTAAAAACGTATTAGAAATGGCTGATGTGCTACGCATTGTAGGACACAATGATATCCCGTATTTAATGTAATGGTGAAGATGAATTGGTTATTTCGCAACAGAAATACCTAAATGACAGAAGAAACAGAATGAGCAAGCAAACTGCCACAACAATAAGCATATTATTTAGGCAAACAAGTGAAGTTCTATGCTATATAGTGACCGTTTGTATGTGTCGGCCTGTAAAGTCAGATGTGAGTCCCGAAATATCCCAGATCGGAAACTGGAAAAAGGTGGAAACCCCAGTAGCTATTACATGGGCATGGTCACCAGGGCATACCTGCTGTCCTAATGTGCTGAAGCGGACAGTCCCTGATTGGACAGTCGCGGTCCCTGCAACAATCAGAAATGGAAAATGACTCCATCCTGCCACGTTAAATTCCGCAATATACATGTAATAGTAGCATGTTACATAAGACATGCATAAGGAAATAGACATGGCATAAGAAAATAAATAAGGAACCTAAAATGCTTACAGAATAAGCTTATAGTATGGCAAACAAGGAAGATCTGTCAACCGCGACTAGCCGTGGGTATGTGTAGTCCCGCAAACTCAAGTTTCCACATAACATGCTCCCACTATGGGCACTCGGAAAAGCAAAGCAACTATAATGGTCACAAGTAGTAGTGAGAGTACATAGCCGGTAGCTGTGTTCCACATAATAAACAGTAAGGAAGCAAGATACCTCAAACACAGGCAAACATGCATAGCAACATATCCCACACCCAACGCCTCTTGTTGCATGTCACTGATGGCGTGATGATAAAGTGTAATATCCAGAAGCAGAACCCATGCATTCGGATGTACTCAATAATAATAGCCTCATTGTACATGCCGTCCCACCCATGTATACCTCTGCACCCAAACTCATAGCATCCCGTGTGCAGCTATACAACCACACAATGCATACCTGAACTGTGGTAAGATGTTTGTGTTAGGCAATGCCATCGCTGGCAAATACTGCACTCCCACATGTCACCAACTCCAATCGCAGGTACAGAGATGTTAATGGCTGCATGTGAATGTGTCAGAATGTGTACATCCCGCATGGTATGTAAATTCAGCCCAAACCATCTAGGTTTGTATACACGGTGCACATAACTGTACACACATGGACAAGTCGGTTGTTGACCACGACGATGATTATCTATGGTGAAGTCGCATCACATAGTGGAACAGGTGCCTATTTCAAACAGGACGTCCTATCAGGATGCTACAGGCAAAGAAGGAAGCTGACATCACATGTGGAGATTAGCTTAGCTACCACAAATACACACGGTCATGAAGGACGCATCAAACATGCATATGGTCGGATGGATGTTGTTCAGAAATATATAGAAACACATATGAAGTTCCAGTTTACACTCGAAATACTATATAATGTATTGAATTGTGCAACGTACAATATGGGAGTAGAACTAAGCCTGCAAGTAATTGGTGACGCTAAACTGTACTCTGATTGAATTCTGAACCTGGCAGTAAGCAGTACAGCAGGCCTGTCTGTCATCATTAATTATTTGTTGGGTTATTAGCAACAATAAATGTATGTACATGGCTAACAAGCACCCTTCCCAGAGGAGGATGGCCTTGTGAGCTCTTATCGAAGATAGCAGTACAACTCCTTACCAGAGAGACAAAGCAACGATTAAGAACAACCGTCCACTGTATCGTGAACAGTCTAGGGTCCTTGAAACAGCCACAATCACAAAAGGATACTGTAATGTACAAGGTGCCTTGCAAGGCTGTGTTATTCCCATGGGAAAACATTTTAAAAGCACGCACTTCAGCACCCACGTGCATGTATAGATTCTGTCATGACCATAGTGATGGAAATGCCTCAGACCGACCATTACCGCCAGTAAGGTGGCAAAAGCTGATTGTAAACACTCATATAAAGAAACTGCTTACTGTAAAGAGTCAGACAAACTCTCAATACTTGACTGTATATTATTTAGCCTGCTCGTGTACACACTACCAAAACTTCCAGAACCTCGAGCCCTGTGCTATCGGCCGTCACTTAGAAAAAGCCTACTGATAACTACAGTCTGGTTGTAACAACTTTATTTCACATTGTGATCCTTTGTAATCCGAAACTTTGGTAAGCTATTAGAGGTCAGAGCATATTGGTTAGACATGTACTGGAGAATATGCATAAATGGTTCTTCCTTGGAATGAAAAGACCTCCGACTTGAATCTGTTGTGTGTAAAGAGGCTGTTACTGTCTGATCTGTACGAAAGGAAACTGGATCCCAAGAAGAAACGGCAGCCTTAAACAGGAGGCTCCAGGTAAGGTTCGCCTTTTGTGTCTATTGTAGATCAGGGACCAGACTACATTGTGTTTCTGTTAACAGTAGTGATATCGGGTCTAAGACCTACCCACATACTGTTAAATCTGAACATAGGTCAGGGAACACACAGGAGTAAATAGTGATTGTAGACACTAAGAAAGTGGAGTACAGGGAAGGAGACACCAATGGTATGACAGGCACTGAGCAGTCGTGTAGAGGATATGGGAGATTATTGAAGCAACAGATCATGTGATCCGTGGTTGACGGGTGACGAAGAATATGCAATCGCAGAGAGCACATAATGTGAGTTACGCAGCAAAATGGGGTAAATAAATACGACATTGATGGTATATTACTAAACATTCGCTACTAAACATTGTAATCCCTTGAAAATTTGATGGCATGTTCCAAGGTAAACACTCTGTTCCAATTCCTGAGAGGGATAGTCCCCTGGCCAGTCAGGTTCCAAATGAAACCTAACAATGTCAAATGTCCTGATATCCGGTGACAAACATTTCAGATATGTATCACAATGGTAGCATAAAACAGTAAATTTGCATGTGGAACAGCAAAATATAATAATAAACAGAATAAGCAACTGAAATGTTGCCAACAATTGGTCGCCTCCTGGCAAAACGTGAATTCCCAATCCATCGTAATTACTGGGTATGCATCTCCAGGCAAATTACACGTCTAACACTAATGTCCCACATTGTGCATTGAAAAGGTGGCAGCCCTAAGATGTGCAGGATTACAAAACAGCCATAATTGGGCATCCGCCATGCACATCGGTGGGACTGAGGTAGTAAAAATCGGGCGGGAATAGAACACTACAAATGGCTACATCATAATGCATACAGAGAAGATCATAATACAGTAGTACTGATAGCCCCCCACAACCCCCTACCAATTCGCCACCACATCCAGGATATTGCCGAGGGCAGGCTAGTCCCTCATCGCTATCCTCTGTGGCAACAGATAGCACAATGAACAAATGTAATAGAACTCTATTGAAACCAAGATCCCTAACACGTAACATACCTAGTGACACCCGAAAAGAACACAGTACTAAAACAGAGGAGGATATCTGTCAATTAATTGAAGTACCGAACCCCATGCAGGACAGGGAAGGCCAGGACCCAACCCCGTAGCTGCATAGACCGTGGACACCAGAAGATATCTGTAAAGTCAGCAGAGGGAATTCCCATCCCACAAATGTAACGCTCATAACACCGTGTACAATACCCTGCCATCTCCTGGATCGGAAACCAAAGGGCCGGCGGATGGTGCGAAAATATGTACAAGCGTTTAACAAATCATGTAGAATACTTAGGAGTAGCGTTGGTGCCAGACCACACACTATATTCAATGCTATGGGACATACCCACAGAAGTAATGTTACCGTGGTACGTTATATAAGCTATATACTTACTTTGCAATACCTATACATCCATAGTCCGTATTGCTTTTGCATGTACAGTCAGGGAATTTGACAGATACAGCCATACCCGGCTATCGGGGCTACTGTGAAAGTACAACGATATTCTCACAGGGGATGGCTAGCTACATTCGGTGTTAACTCCACCCGGGGCCAGTCAAATTCTACTTTATTTGGATGATATTCTGCTTGCCCCTACCCAGCAGCAATGTATGGAAGATACAATAGAATTATTGAGATAATCAGCAGAACAGGGACATAAAGTAAGCAAGCATAAATTGCAACTACAGAGAATACAGGCATATTATCAAGGAAACAACC
>NW_025060419.1:0-5178 GCF_019279795.1 Protopterus annectens
ACATATACCATATATATAATTCATATATATATATATATATATATCCATATATATCCATATATATTATATCTATATATATATATATATCTATAACACATATATATATATATATACTTTGTATATATCAAAATTAAACATCTATTGCTGTACATATAGCTACATATAGGCACATATACTGGGATGTCAATTATGCAACAGTTGTGAGACATATTATTAATACTATTGTACAATGTTGTCCAGAATGCATTCTGCTGTCCTCATGTATAGCTGTTGCAGGCCTACTACCTGTAGCTCAGTCCCACAATGTTTAACACCACATGACATATACCCATTGCTTTTTCTGCAATGCCAACACTACATACATCTATGTGCACATAGCAGCCTTCAACAACATATTATGTCCAGCCTTCACTAACAGTTGCAGTATGTCCCTTGCCCTATGCAAATGTGCATGTACATATAGATACAGACTGCCCACATATGGATGATTCACGGGTATACCCTTCAGACACATCTTCATGTCACCAAATATCTGTTACATACCTTACCTTTGTATTCCTCACCTGTCTGTAGGTGTTGTATTTTTTTTTTATTTATTTTGTTTTGTTTCTTCTGTTTTGCTATTTGTTTTCAGCATCTGTCTCCTTCTGCCTGTTTGTGTCTGTCTGTCTGTGTCGGTCTCTCTCTCTGCTCTCTCTCTCTCTCCCCTCTCCCAGTTGTTGCAATGATATTATTGCATGTGTGGACAACAGATACAGGCTGCTTTTCTAGGTATCTGCACATGTGCATGTGATGGCCTCTGCACCAATTGGTGCCCACCATTTAGTAATTGCATGCAGCCTGCTGTGTGGTATTTGCAGTTCTCACTGTGATTTCAGGACACTGCTATAAAATGATATCTTAGGTAGGCGTAGCCCTTTCAGTTTTGCAAGGTGGGGACCATGCTTGTTTGCTGTGGACACTGTTGTCTCAGTCAGAAGGTTGGTATATGTCTCATATCTGAAGCTGGGTTGTAGCCAGTGAAATGCATGTTGTACTGAAACCTGACTGTTGCTTCTTCCAGTACACTCTTCTCAGTGTGTAGGTTTACTCACACCTCCTAATGCTAACACTGGATACATGGGAGTATGTACTTTCTTTTTGAATTAGAGAATTAACTGGCATACAACAGTAGTTATTGCAATGTATTCCTATGGCTTTCCTATTTTCCCTTTACATTCATTCATTGTAATGCATGTTATATTTCTTTCAGCACCAAGTTATTGTATATCTGCTATGGTGTAGTGGTACTTCATGCAGACTGGTGAGTCCAAGGTCCCGGGTTCGAGACTGACAAGGTTTTTTATTTTGCTGCTGAGCAGTACAAGGGCCTTGTCATACAGAGTGACTAAGGCACTTTTAAGTAGTTGTAAGTGGGTTTGGGCGATGCTTAGTGATGCTAAGCTAAGCTAAGCTAAGCTTATTTTATTTTAGTAATACTAAGCCAAGCTTGGCTTAGCTTATCATATCTTAGCGATGCTAAGCTAAGCACACACATGCGCACACTGGTGCAAACCCACTTACTACTGTTTACAAGTGCTCACTCCCACTAACTCCTGCGCTCATTTCTTTGACAGAAATGTAAATGGGGAGATAGGAATGTGGTTATAAAGGGTGCACAAAGAGGGGAAGACAGTAGGGAAACCAGCTCGGGATGTACAGGATGGGTGTGGAGAGGGTCCATAGCAGCCCATTTCTTTACCAGCAACAGCTGTGCATATGCAATACATTACGAGGGATATTTGAAACCTTCCACCCCTGAGAGAGGGGTGAGGACAACTAAGTGTGTTGTACTACCAATTATGAATATCGGGCACATGTACTGTTTGTGAACTGCTACACTGTCATTAGTACGTTACTCACTTCTGAACAGTTTGTGGTTTGTTTGTGTTGACATTAGCACAGTCTGCTCAGGACAACTGGACATATTTCACTACTGTGTATGCCTACCTACACCTTTGGTTGTGCCTGACTACACGGGTATATAGTACCTTTGGGTAGGGGTGCAGAAGTGCAGAGTGCATTTTTTATTACCGTGTGATGTTTATGTTACTGAACATGTAGAGTTGCTGTGTACCTGTAAGTCTATAAAGGCTAGTAGTCTGTCTGAGTAGCTCCCACCTGTGGACATATCCAGATGGTAGACAGAGGTCAGCCTAGTATTCTTTGACTGTGCACCACAGCAGTCTTTTCAGCACCTGAACAATGGCATTGTCACAGGTGGTTGCTAGCAGTACATGGCTACATACTTTGATATTTCTGTGTTCTACATAGGGGCATGCTTGTGGGATTCATTCTACAGCTATTTGTAGAGTGTGTAACAGCAGACAAGCTGATATGCCTGTGTGTTTCTGACTCTTCCAGGCCTCAGATACTCTCACGTATATATTTGAACAGTCTCAGGGAAAGGTACATATAACTGGGATACACCTATGATATATTTCAGACATTTTTCAGTTTAGACTTTGGAGGATTCAGAGCATATGTATTACTACACCTTTTATGACGTGCAAGCAATGTCTACTCTCACTTATTGACATTTGTCATTAAGTGAGATTCCCCACCTTTCTGCCTACTGTTAGTACATTTCACAAGGAGTCAGAGGGGCACAGCTAACATTTGTTTACAAATCAGGTTCATTACTGTAGAGCAGTCACTGTTGGGAGGTCTGGCCTGTGACCTATGCAAATATGCCAGTGTTTATCCTGCTCTGATACTGTGTGGGGTTTGTAAGGTGCTACTGTAACCTTATTCCCTACTAGCATGGCTGATTATCTTTTCACATTCATGTCATGCAATTCCACAACACCTGCTGGTTAAGGCCCACAGAACAAGATTTGTGTTATGCCATTCCTATTTTCCCTTTACATTCACTCATGGTAATGCATGATATATTGCTTTCGGCACTAAGTTATTGCATATTTGTTGTGGTGTAGTGGTACTTCATGTAGACTGGTGAGTCCAAGGTCCCGGGTTCGAGACTGACAAGGGTATTTTATTTTGCTGTTGAGCAGTACAAGGGCCTTGTCAAACAAAGTGACTAAGGCACTTTTAAGCAGTTGTAAGCAGGTTTGCGTGGGTTTGCGTGATGCTTAGCAATGCTTAGCTAAGCGCACACAAGCTCACAGTCGTGCACCCCTGCTAACTACTGCTTAAAAGTGCTTACTCCCGCTAACCCCCGCGCTAATTTCTTTTAAAGAAAAGAAAATGGGGAGATAGGAAAGTGGTGAAAAAGGGGGCACAAAGAGGGAAAGACAGTAGGGAAACCAGCTCAGGATGAGCAGGATGGGTGTAGGGAAGGTCCATAGCTGCCCATTTCTTTACCAGCAACAGCTGTGCATATGTTTGAAATTTGGTGTGAAATTTGAAACCTTCCACCCCTGATAGAGGGGTGAGGACAACAAAATATGTTGTACTGCCAATTAGAATTATCTGTTTACATGTCCAGTGGCATGTGTGCGAATTGGGCAGCTATGTATGGGGCGTAATTTTTTTGTGGGAACAGATTGCCCTTTTTTTTTTTTTCAGGTGGAGTGAATGTGAGGTAGGGGAAAATAGGTATATTTCGGGAGGTGGGTTGGGGAGGTAAACAGACAAGACGAACAAGACGGATACAGGGGCGAGTTTGACACATGGGTGGGTGAACACAAGTGAGGGGGAAGGATGTTTGGAAAACCAAGCCCATGAGCCCACAGATGGTAACAGTGGAACTGAGATCCCCACCCATGGGCAGTCACCACTGCACCTTCACTGCCCTGAGGGTGGCTGTGCTGAGGGCTGTGTAGGATGGGCAGGCTCACCCGAGAGATGTGCCACTCTCGCCTCAAGCTGGCGTAGAGGATCAGCGACTGAACACTGGATCTCCCTACACACCACAGCCCGGACCCTAGCAAGGGTGACAGGTGGCCCTCCTCCACTTGCAGTGAGCCCCACCCCTGCGCTTCCACCCAAAGGTGGCACAGGACCAATGGAGGAGGGGAGTCCGGGCTGGGCACCAGAGCCGCTGGTGCCAGGTGCACTCGCCAACTGAGGAGGGACAGGTGGGTCTGCTGGGACCGGCCTTCCCATACGTTCTGTGATTAGGTGTGTTTAATTACAACATAAACAACAGCATTCCAGATTAGTTGTAACAGCATGCAGTAATATTCCCATTAACCCAACACACCAGGGTTCCAACAGTTGAACAGCAAGCATAACACATGCATATATTGAACGACAGTGGATATTCCAACAGCATGCAGGGATGTTTGGTAGCAACAGGCCACCATGACATGGTGTTTGAACAGGGCACATGCATCAACATCAATGCAAATATTTATAAAACAGTAGGACATATGTCCCAACAAATATTTAAGGTTACACATACCCATTGAAGTGTGGAATTGCATGGTTTATGCACATATGGTAGGGTGTAGAAAAAACCTTGGTTAACATCTTATAATGACTTTTTAGTCTACACTACATTCCCAGTGACTGCAAGTGTATATCCCCTACCTGTATTATCACACTTGCCACCATACATTAGGTTGTGTCATGGGCAGTGGCGGCTGGTGACTTCAAATCATAGGGGGGCTGCAGGAGACAGCTGGATGGGTGTGGCCAACAAGACTTTTGGGCCCAAAAAGATGTGGCCAACAAGACTGTGGCCATGTGCCAACAAGCTGCAATGGGATCAATGCTTCACATACTTATTTACATGAAATAAATGCTCAGTCAGTATGGCACATGCTGAATAGTCTACACAGCACACATTGGTTTGAACACTTACCTCTGTGGTATACTGCAAACAGTAGTTCATACTCACGTTTCTGCACCTGAGAAGCTGTCGTGCACCTTAGAAGCTGTGGTCTGGAACACACATCAGGTCATATTGGATTTCTCCCAACTCCTTTTTCATGGAGGCTCAAAAGGGACAGTTTTAAGTTTCCCAAAGCAAATAATATTCACATGACCCCCAGCTGGTTCCAAATAGGTGCTTGCAGTCATTCCAGTTAGGGGTTTGCCACATCAGATCTGTTTCCATTGGTTCCTGTCCTCTGCATCTTGCTCTGTCACCACATCACTTCCTCTACCACATCCATAAATCTTTACAAGTCCTTCCTCTTTTCTTCCCCGGCAGCCCCCCCATTTTTCCTTTAG
>NW_025060420.1:0-3194 GCF_019279795.1 Protopterus annectens
CCTGACCTTGAGTAGCATCTTACCCTCACCAAGAATGATGCCACAATATGAAGACAAGATGATCAATTTCAATAACTGGCTTAAGTATTGGTGTCATTCAAAGGGGATCCAATGCCTGTCAGCCTGGGATGACATGCTCGTCAAGCCACGATGCTTCACTAGGGATGGCTTGCACCTGTCACCCCTGGGCTTTCGAATATTGGCAAAGGCTCTTGCCACCCCATAGTGCCTTTTTTAGGCAAGACTCAAAAGACAAACCCACCTCCATAGGTATCACAAGGGATAAGAAACTAAGAGTAATGCTACTCAATGCCAGAAGTCTAAACCTCAAGATGCATGCACTCAAAACTCTCCTTAGCATGGAGAACATTGATATCTGTGCAGTAACAGAAACCTGGTTCAAGGCTCCCGGGAGCACCCCAGCACTACTAGGTTATACCTCATACCATGTTTTTCAGCCCCAAAACTTGGATCAAACCACAAAAGGAGGGGGAGTATCAATATCCGTCAAAGATACCCACACCTCCAGGTTGGTGGCACAGCACGAAGCATCAGAGACTATCCATGTGCAATTAACAGTGGGTAAAACTGCCTTCCAGTTTATAGCCTGCTACAGACCACCCTCCCAAACCCAGGAACCCTACTCGGCCTTCCTGAGAACACTGGAAAATATAAACTAATCTCACTAGATATTCACATCCCGACCCCAGCCCCTGCCCAGAAAACCACAGTGAAAAACTTCTCTAAAGCAAATTTCACACTTCTCAAAACTGAGGTGGAATCCTTCAAAGCCCTTGAGCCTGTGGAAAATACTGCCCAGACCGCAGAATCCTTTATAAACGCATTCTATGAACACCTTCAGGATTGCATGGATCATGCAATCCCAAACAAAACCAAGACCCAATCCTCAAAAGGCAGGCATCCTGTCTGGTGGACCCCAGCCATAAACAAACTATACAATAGATGGAGGAAGCTACTACATGATAGAGCAAAATCCCAAAAAGGGAAGGCATCTCTGATCAGTATTAGCAAAAAACTATGGGCACTCATAAAATTGTCTAAAGCCAGCTTCGAGAGAAAAATTGCACATGACACTAAGGATAATCACAAGGCTTTCTTTAGTTATGTTAGGAACCTGGGTGGGAATTCCCAGATATGCTCAGGTGTCCAAAATGACAAAATACACCCGTCTGAACGCGCAACATCTAGCTGACAGGTTCGCGCAAACCCCCCTTCCCCACAAAGGCGGTATCGCCAGCCGAGTTGCGCTGGCCATCTCAGATGCTCAGTAAGAGCCGCCCTCTCCAAAGCAAAAAGCACAACATCAATGCGGACCAGGCGGTGGGCCACATTTTCATCCTACATGAACTCCAAGAAGAACTATAACCCAAACATAAAACTACTATTTCAATCTCAGCCTTACTACAGGATATGCTTACCCCCAAGAGTGGCGTACAGCAACAGTGGTCACACTCTCCACAGATGCTGCCTCCAGCAGATCCTGGAAACTGCCATTTTATAAGCCACAACTGGCTTGGTCACAAAAGCTATAGAAAGGATGCATCATGGACCTCATAGGTAAAAGATATTGGGGACCTACAGACACTGGGTCCCTACCCAGTTCGAGCACATTGAGGCAGATCCCTGCCCTCTTAAACTTGGTCGATTTCTTTGAAACAGTCACCATGAGGCCATTGTGAGGGGAAAGTGGTCCACGAGTATACATGGACCTCACAAGCCTTGATACAATACCCCCTCGGGCATTACAGATAATATAAACTATGTCACTAGATGGGTTTGCCAAACTGAAACCGAGGACAGGAACCCCACATGGATGGGGTGCTGGAGCCATGTCCAGTTCAAAACTAATTACAAGTGGCATCTTACAGTATTTCAGTCCTGGGGACTCTCTTGTTTGGTATATATTTCTACCGGTACAGGCCAACATGGAAGGACTGCATTTGATCAGGATTCACGAATTGTTGCAAACTGGGCGCTGCATATTCGACTCTCCAGCGACTAGGCATACAAAGGCGAAACAGGCAACATGCCCAGAGCCCGTGGCCTCCGACTAGCCAAAAGAGTGTATGGTCAGCTCCTTTAGCAAAACAAAGTGCCCACAAATTTACCACATAAGTGGTAAATCAAAATTAAAATACAGAAGAAGTAATTAGGGACCTGAGGACCCAGGTTGATAACAATCTCTCATTGACATGCGTGGCCGATGGACGAAAAACATTTATATATTACTGTCATGAAGGGATTCCACATCTAAGTCAGGGAAAGTCGTGTCTCTTCTCATCCCTCATCAGGCCCCATAGTGGGTACAATGCCCTTTTTGGGATGCTTGCACAGACACCTGCAGCAACTGAAGACCCCAAAAAGTACCTCACAAGAGGGATCAAAGAGCTCAAACAGATGCACTTCTGCTGCAGTTAAAGAAACTCCAAGCTCTACTCAGTGGCATATACAGCCTGCTCAGAGCGATCTGTGATGTAAACCATGTCAACCCGGAATTAATGGACATACTGGACTCAGAAAATCCAAATCCCATCGAGCTACATGCGAGACTTGAACCGCCACTGAAATAAATAGGACATGCTGGAGGACAGATTCACTTAGAGGCTCCTTCCTCTACAGAATAAAATCCAGTCCAGGTTAGGCGGAGTCCTCATTGGCGCTCTTAAAGAGGAATGTGCCAGTAGTGGATGGGAATCATGGAATTTTGGTATCACTTCTGTATACTGTGGAGCAGAGGCTCAGTATACCTAACCTTGAAATAGGGCATGGCAAAATTAATTTAAAATGGGTGCATGAAAGCCAAGCACACTCTAGCTAAACATAAATGCCCTAGGGCAGATAGCCTAGTATTAACCTATGAACCAAAGACTCAAAGCAGAAATAGTAAGGATGTCACAGTTCTCAGCCTCAAGAATATTACACCAATTATTTAATGCAATGCTGCAACGTGTAAGGGAGCAAATCTGTTTTTCAAGTATCTTGGAGGAGAGCTATCAGCATGCAACATTTCTATGCCACAACACATTTTCTTGGGGTTCTAAGGGGCATAGACTGCACATATATTGAAATAAATGCCTGGCCTGGTGAAAAAGGAAGGAGGTACATCAACAGAAAAATATATCACTTTCAACTGTCAGGTGGTCTATAATGCCTAAAGGATTAAAGGTAAAGTT
>NW_025060421.1:0-5451 GCF_019279795.1 Protopterus annectens
AGTTGGCATAGGGATTAAAAAAACACTAACATGTAAAATACAGAAAAAAAAAAATTCATAGTCCCTCTGTAAAATACAGAAAGCTTATGTGTGAAAATGGGAGCAGTGTGGGAACCATAAAAGAGCCAGCTGGTTACATGTATTTTCTGTGTCCCGGGACAGTTGTATGTTTATAAGTCAGTGGGTCGCCCTCACTGAGGATGATGGTAAACTCACCTTTCCAGAGAATGGTAGTTTTAATAAAAATATTTTGCTAAATCTCCGAGAAATTAAGGAGAAAAGGGAGAAGAATACCAGGGTTGTGCTGGGCAGCATTTAATGATTGGATGACAGAGGAGAAAGAAGGAAAAGGATTCAGTTATTAGTAGTTTAAAGGATAATCAGCAGAAATTAAAAGAGCAACTGAAAGAATTACAACAAACTGCTAGTAAATTAGATATAGAAAACGGTAAATGTTTGAAGGACCCACCCTTTAAGGGGCTTTATCCTGTGAAGGAATTAGCTAAATTACAGATAATTGAATCGTCGGAAGACGATAATGCTTGGCTCCCCCACCACTAACTGCACCACCAATTGGCCCCCCACAGTATCAGCCCCCCTCGCCCAACAAGGAGCAGAAGCACAGCAGCCATATTCCACCACTAAAGACCCCCAGCCCTAAAGAAAGAGAACAAGCAGTGGAGAGTCACTCTACTGACTCAGATCCAGACACAAGCGATAGAGAAAAGGGACCAAAAACTCATAGTAAGACTCATAAAGAAGCAAAAGCTGTAATGTACTTTAAGCCTAAACCCTACTATAAAGGTAAAGGAAAATGACATTTACACTGACGAAGGCTTTTGGTCAGTTCCTGCTATAATGGACAGTGGGGATGGGTATTTTGGACTAGATAAATTTAATCCAGATTCAGGGTCGGAGTCGTCAGACGACAACAGATTGTTACCTCTGAGGGAGGTACCAAACCCCGGGCTCATGCTAGAAGTGCACAGGAACCACCGACCATTGTAGTACCTAGGGTGTGGTCGGCAGTTCCTTTTCAAGCCAGTACTAGATCATTACTGCCCATTCGTACTAATCCAGCTATATTCCAGTGTGTGCTGGCAGGACATATTTGTTTACAAAATCCTATGATAGAAGAAGTTAAGGTAGTTCTTCAGTACGCCATACAAGCTGATCTGATGAAATGGATTTGGGACCATGCCAATGTCCCTACTCCGATTCCCAAAAAATGACTCACATGGAGATAATGGGTTGAAGGGTTTAGACAGCTTAGTGGGCCAAAAAAACCCACCCCCCCCCGGTCCAAGATCAAGTCAATACTTCAAAAAAGACAACCCTGGACAGTATTTAAATTCTTACTGAAGCCTTTGAGGCTTTTCGGTCCCCAACCAAAAACCGGCACAAAGTGGATTGTGGGCTGCTTTCTAGATGGGTTACCCCACAAGTAGGATAAGTTAAAGAAGTGTGTTTAAACTGGCCTAGTCTTGGATTGCACAAATTATTTAAACCAAGTGCAATACCCTCGACCACTTAGCACAGGAAAAAAGGATTTACAAGAGAAATTGGTTAAACCCAAATTCAGATGTCACTCCTTGGGAGCGGGGGGGAATGGGGGAAGAGGAGAGGGGAAACCCAAGGGCGGGAAAACCCATAACAGACAAACTGGCAGGAAGATCATCAGCCACACCCCAAAATAAACGGGGTTTTAAATTTTAAGTAGGCCATGGGAAATGAATGCCCTTTCTGGCTAAACAACCTGCCCCACCCACTGATACTCACCCAGTGGAATTCTAACTGGATCCACCCAATCGGCAGTCATCACAATGAAGGTTCCTGAGCAAGGACAACAGCAGTTGCCCTTTCATACCTGTGGATCAAGATGGACCACATGTTATGTTATTTGTAAAAAAACTTCCCCTTCTTGATTGATATGGAGATCCAAATCCATGTTAGCGGTGAAGGCAATAAATGTCCCCCCCCCAAAAAAACCAGAGGGGTAGGTGTCTCTGGCATTCCTTTGAATATTCTGAAACCATCCCAGTCCCAGGCTTTGGGACCTTTGCAAGAAATATGCATTTTTAGAGGACCCTCAGCACCTTAAATTTATTGGGAAGAATTTGCTCTGTAAATGGGAGCAACTATCTTCTGTCCACTGAAGGAGTATATTTACAAGACCTTCAGAAAACAGGATAGTATTTTGGCTACTTTAGATAAAAAGGTCACTCTGCAAACAATGTGATGCATCTGACCTCACAAGAATAAGCTTTTAAACCCTCATTACCCTCTCATCTATGGACCATATGATAATGATGTTGGATTTTAATTTCAGCCACTCCTGTTAAAATAACCTTAAAGCCTGGAGCAAAGTTACCTCGGGTACCACAGTACCCTTTGAGGGAAGGGGCCACATCTGGTATTCCCCCTCATTTCTCCCTGGTGAAACAAGGAATTATAGTACCTCCCCAAGTCCATGTAATACCCCAATTCTACGGTAAAGAAACCTGGTAAACAAGCTTACAGATTTGTGAAGACTTGGAAGTCAATAAAGCTGTCTTGCCTGTTTTTCATACCAAACCCAGCAGATTTTGAGCTGTATCCCACCTACAGAAATTGTTTTAGGTTATAGATATTTATCAGCTTTCTTCTTTATTTCCAGTACATGCAGATAGTCAGTATTTGTTTGCTTCACTTAAAAGGGGCCCAACAGTACATTGGACCGACTACCTAAAGGGGTATGTAGAATCTCCAACCTTTTTTTCCCAAAGAGATGCATAGACAACTGCAGGATTTACAATTACCCCACTTCAGTATTAGTTCATATGTAGATATATTCTTCTTGCTTCACAAGATACCCAGTTTGTATAAAAGACTCCTTCTAGTTCTAAGATTTTTAGCGACAGGTTTTAAGGTAAATAAATCCAAATTAGTTTGCTCAAGAAAATCAATCCTGGGACATATCATTTCTACAGGTTCAGCAAATCCTTCCAAGCAGAATCACCTCCATTCAACTGCTCCCCCCCCCGTAACTCAGAGACAACTCAGGGATTCCTCGGCCTAGCGGTTATTTAGACAGTGGGTGCCCAATTTTTCAGAAATTTGCCCTCTGTTACAGCTTTAAAAAGGAGGTCACAGACCCTCTGCCTTGGTCCCCTGAACATGAAAACCCCCTTTAGGCTATTAAAACGCATTTATTAACCACCTCCCTGGGGCTCCCAGATTATTTTAAACCTTTGTTTTCTTCTGTTGTGAAAGAAATAAAACTGCCTTTGGGGCCCCTGGGCGGGCCCGGAGGGTATCGACCTATAGCATATTTCGTACTCATTAGACCCTGTTGCTTCTGGCTACCCCTCCTGTTTACAGTAGCAGCCCTGCTGTTTTGAAGATATGGCAGCACCATTGACATTAGGGCATGACACTATATTAGTGGTACCTCATGCGGGACAAGCATTACTTTTAAAACAAAGATCAATATTTTCTAATGCTCCTCACTAAATATGAGTTAAGTTTATTAAGTAATCCCTATTCAAATTACACTTCCCCCATAAACCCTGCTTCATTAATTCCAACTAGTGAGAGGGGAAAACCCCATGATTTTTTGAGTTAACACTGTTTTGTCTCCTGATTAGATTTTCAAGATGTTCCTTTGCTTAATCCGATTTAGTTCTTTTGTGGATGGATCCTGTTTAAAAAAACTTTTGGGAACTTCAGGCTGCATGGTCAGTCTGCTTCCTCTCAGGCTTTGCAAACGGACAATTACCCCACTTCCCAAGCCGGAATTAGTGGCACTTTCAAAACATGTAAAATGGCCAAAGACAAATCTGTTACTATTTATACTGACTCACATTATGCCCATGGTGTTGTTCATGATTTTGGTACCCTATGGAAGGAAAGGGGGGTTTTGACATCCTCTGGGGCACCTATAAAAAATTACCTGCATATTGATCATCTCTTGCAGGACTTATTATTACCTACCAAAATTGCTGTTGTGAAGTGTGCAGCTCACCAGTCTAATGACTCCCTAGTAGCTAAGGGAAATAATTTAGCTGACTGGGCTGCCAAGCAGGCTGCTCTTTGGAATACTGTTCATGGAAAATTTTTGCAGCCTATTTTCCAAACATTTACTTTTGACACTACTGTATTGAAAGCTTTACAAACTGAGGCATCGGAATCAGAAACAAAAACATGGCTGGCTCATAATTGTTTTCAATGCTCCGATTCAATTTGGCAGTACCTGGATGGCAGATTAATTTGCCCCACATCTATGTTAAATTCTCTTATAAAAGCGTACCATTTACCAGCTCATGTCAGGGTACAAGCATTGATTAAACAAATCCAGAAGGATTGGTTTGCCCAAGGACTTTCTGCTTCTGTGCAACATTTTTTGATCACATGCTCCATTTGTTTACAGCATAACATTTCAAATGGCACTCTGGCTCCCGCTCAACCTGTGCCAAAACTAATGGGACCATTTTGTGCCTTACAATGGGACTTTATTGAACTTCCACCTTGTGCTTGTTTTAAATATGTTTTGGCTATTGTTGATATTTTTTGGGATGGTTAGAAGCCTACCCATGTGCTAAAAATGATGCTATTTCAGTTGCAAAAAAGTTGTGTTATGAATTGATACCTCGTTTTGGTGTTCCTTGTCAAATATATTCTGACCGAGGGACACATTTTACTGCTAAGTTAGTTGATTCATTGTGTACAATGTTAGGCATTACTATGAAATTTCATTGTCCATACAGACCACAGGCATCAGGTATTATTGAACGTATGAACCAGACTTTGAAAACCAGACTTGCTAAAGTCACTTCAGAAACAGGCCTAACTTGGGTACAGGCCTTACCACTAGCTTTACTTTCTATGCGGTCACAACCGCATCCTACTAAGGGTCTTTCTCCACATGAAATACTCATGGGTCACCCTTTGCGTATGCCCATGACACCACCACCACCTTTTTCTGAATATGATGCACTTGATAATGACCTTCTTTTGTATTGCAAATCTCTTGTTTCGTTCTTACAGTTTCACCACCGACAAGTAGCAGTTGCTCAACATCTTCCTGATCCTTTTCTAGCATCCGCTTTGCAACCAGGGGATTGGGTCTACGTTAAATCTTTCTGTAGAAAAACAGCGCACCAGCCACACTGGAAGGGGCCCTTCCTGGTTCTTCTAACAACGTCATCTGTTGTGCGACTGCAGGGATCCCCAACTTGGATCCACATTTCACACGTCAAAAAAGTTGTGCCGTCTGAAGATCAACAGCCTTTACCTTTATCAACTCCAGATTCTCCTCCTATTGCTACACGTACTCGCAGTAGAACTGCTCCAGTACCTGACAATGCCTAATATTTACCCTTTTGGAAAACTCCAAACTTTTGACACTACACAGACTCAACCACCATTTCCGCACAAATGCTGGACAATCATTTTGGTGGTTATTCTTGTACT
>NW_025060422.1:0-5322 GCF_019279795.1 Protopterus annectens
CATTCATTTGAATCCCAGGAACGGCGATAATAAATTATGCAAGCCTTTCAGTTCAAGATGATCCTTGCTCAGGCACAGTACTATTGTCCTTTCAAGTAACTACTGGAATTATGAAAAAGTGCCCATTGCTAACTGGAACATTAAGAATGCAACATGTCATGTGCAGACAGAGGGAGTTGTGGATTTGCTGTTGCTGCTACAACCTGAAGCTTTGAGAATGTCACGCCAGTCTGCTTGTGTCTGTCCAATGCAATGGAAATGAAGATAGTTTATCTTACTGCCCAGTGTCAGCGATTGGATGCCAATGGAACTCGACATATGCAAATTATGCTGCAGTCAGGTGTTCAGGTATGTGCTTCTAAAAGAAAAAGTTTATGAAAATGATAAAAAAAGAGAGAATAACAATTTAAATACTGTTTTATTTATTTATTTAGTTATCCATCCTTCTGTCCAGCCTTTCATTTATTTTTTATATGACGCTTAGTTAATACAATACTGTATCAGTGCCACATGTATTGCAATGGTGCAAAATGCAGAACAAATTCATGTGACATATGATATTTTAAAATACAATAAAAATTTGAACACTATACACTGTGTAAATCTTGAATATAAAGTACAGGCTAAGATCTTAATTTACTTATGATCTATTTAAAAAAATTAACAGAAACAAATAAGCAGAAAGTTGGAAAAGGGGAGACTATCACTCAAAGTAGTAAAGAAAGCCATAGTTACCTACCTGTATATCTTCTCTCAAATTCATTAATTTATTGAAGCCTCCAATCTTGCAGTCTTTCTAATATATCTCTATGTGATCCATTCTTAGATAGGAGTTTCCCCAAATAGGGGTATCTCACCCCTACCATTGAGAAATTTCTATATGTTTGAATTGTAAATGTTCTGTGAATAATATCAATAACAAATACTACTGAGCCTGTGGACATAAGCTGGACCTATGTTAGCCAACAGGTTCTGTGAAAGCTTCACTCACCTATTCACAGCATACATAGCACCCCATGATATCCCTATTGCATGTCCCCTTGTATCTCAAAAGGTTAGCAAACCCACCCTCCTCCTAAGGGGCCAAAACATAGCATCCTATGGGACTTGACAAACATCCCTCCAAAGGGCACCAACAAAAGGTGCTTAGCAGCATTGGGTACTTCCTTTTCCAAGCATAGTCCTAGCTCGGCTTCATCCCAGCTGAATGGAAAATGGCCACTGTTATCATCTTGAACAAAGGTGCTCTTTGCATGACCTCAGGAAATATAGCCCATACTAGCCTATTCTTGTATTTGCAAGGCCACAGGCCCAGTCATCATGGACATTATCAGCAAGAATCTGATAATCTCCCAAACCTTGACCCTCTCCAACTGTGTTTGTCAAGGAGATCATGCCTGTTAAACCTGAGGTGGACGAGGGAAAATCTGTGCCATGAGCTGTCTACTGGGCTTCTTGAGGCTTTTGACACTATCCCACTCAGGCATCATTGGCAAACTCACCAATGGAGTATGGAAGCCCTTATATCATTAGATGGAGTGCCTAAGCACAGTTCACTGGCCCTGAGAATCCATATAGTCCAATATGAAAATCCACCTAAGAAATAACCAAAAGCGATGTACCCTACTTGATGTTCCCACAGGATAACTCCTGGAACCTCTTCTCTTTGAGCTATTTCTCCAAAGAAATGCAAAGTAAAATTAGCTGACCAAAGTTTGCTTTAGTATTCCTGAGGGCTAGGAACAGTCCATAGATTCTCCAAAATTATGTCCAAACATCCACCACAGGGAGGGTCTTAAACAATAATTGCCAAAGTCATGGCTATACAAATCAATGCAAATGTATTATAATCCCCTTTCAGTAAAAATGATCATATATAATTACCACATCAATAGCAATGATGGGCAAGATGGCATGGCACTATCGCCTGATCCTGCCATGTGTCTGAGTGGTAGCAGGGGCCTTCTCCATTGCTCATCTCATGTCAGGCATTACCTATAGGAAAAAAAAAGTTCTCAATCTTCACATGCCCTCCTCCAGACCAATAATTGAATTACAAGCACACCATTTTTGGTATGTGCAACTCAAACACCTGATGCAATTGGGAGAGACCACATTTGAAAAATAAGCCTTAAGAGATTGCAGGAGTGTGAATATGTGGTGAGTGTAGGAGGATGTTTAAAAGATGTTACAGAAGGATGCTTAAAATGTTTATTTAATACTAATGTCAATATTTTTTATCATTACATTTATTTTGAACAGATTTTAGGAGAAAATGTTTTAAAAAGTTTACATTTAAGATGTAAGTTAGCATAAAAAAATGCATGGGCCCTTTTAAGTAATGTTTAAGGCAACCTGTCATTGTGTGAATTCCATGGCTCTTTGTAAAAGGGCTAGAAAGTATGAGAAGGAGTTACTAAGATGGAGTAGAAGTGGAAATAGAAATCTTATTGGTACATATTTTAACTAATTAATGTACTGTATTGTAATAGATTGGTATTTAACTGGGAGAAACATTTTAAATGTTGTTTATCTGGAAAGTCACACTACAAATTGAGATGAAAAGTGCTTCATAAAATTCTGGTTTTGGTACTGTATTACTGGTGCCAATGATGTAGTGGAGAGACATAAAGTTTCTCACAAGAAAATTCAAGGTCTAGCATCTGTCCTATGTGGATTAGCTGAAATCGCATCACTTTATTCAACTAGCCTGAACTACTCTGAGTGATATGCCTTGCATATAAAGGAATCTTTACCCTACTTTACCTGAAGTGATTTTTGTCCTGGGAATCCAAATGGTACATGGGTTACTTGCTCTAAAGACCTTAACCTGGTGTGACATTAATACAAGATGCTGGCAGGACAGATTTGTCTCCCATAGAGTTAACACACCTTTGGAACTGACTCTACTTCATGTCAAGTAGAGCACTTCATTGGTCCTCTTCAAACCTGAATGGATGATTGAATGGGTAACTGTAGAGATTCATATGGTTTCACCTGTGTCCTCTTAGGATAGGGGCAACTGAATTGCTGATCATGGAAATATATGGTGGAACCTGGCTATGGAAGCTTAGCCAAGGGGTCTAGGGCCATTATGAGCAGCTTCCTAGTCCTAGTCCTATAGACATAATACTTATCCGTTTCCATACAAATGTGTAGCTATGTCTGTCTATAAAGAGTTTTGGTCATTCTTCAGGTGGAATAGTTGGACCAAGCAAAAGCAGCTGCATACAGGCTCTTTGTCTGTACTCTTGAACCTCCATGTTTTCATTTTAGTGCAGTGGGGCTTGAACTCATCCTATATGTTCTATGTATCTAGACATACAAGTGAAAGTCATTAAAGACATCTTTAATATAAGCAGTTCTATTTGTTAGCAGAAGTTTGCTTCCTCCTTATGCATGTCCATTTAAACAGGTTTTTCAGTTAAGGATAATATCAAGTTGAAGCATTTTTTCACAGGGAGACAGAGCTGTACCCTAATGCCTAGATGTGGATGAAGAAGTGATAATACCAAATGTGGCAGATCTCAGGTACATTTTACTGAAATACTTTTCTTTGGTTTACAGGAAAGGAGCTTCTGTCATGGTTACACTTGCCTTACCTGCAAACAACAGTTTTAGATTTTTGTGTCACACTTCTGTCCTCTTCTCTGTATTGATTCTTGGTGGCACAGTGTGCTCAGTCAACTTAACATAAATAGCATAGTGAAGGGACATTCCTGTCATTTGTATATAACGGAATATCTCAGAAATACTACAGTTTGTAACCACTGTAACTGTAGCTTATTGTACTGTGTTTGTATACGATCTGATCTCTTACGGTATACCTACCTTGTCTAGTACTTTCCATTTCCATGAGTAGCTACAGGAGATAGAAGTCAAAAGCTTTCTCAAAATATACAGAAATGGCCATAGCAGGATTAATATCAACCTGTTGGACTTATCAAAGTTATTAGTGCTCTGAGATCATCCAAGTTATTTCTTCCTACCATTAATATTTTCTGTTCCATGGAAATAAGCAAAAGCATTATTCCTTTTTGGTCTGCTGACAAAAAACTCGACAATATATTTTTATATGTATTTGACAATGACACTCAGATGACAGTTGTCTATGTTAAGTACAATGCTGACGTTGGAGAAAGACCAAGTTAGTTCAAACAAAGAGCAAGCAATACACTTTCTCCCTTCATGAATCTCACAATATACTAGGCCAATATAGCATTTCTTTTCCATTTAGTGATACTTTCTCTCTTTGGAGGTATCATAAATAGCTTTGTACATTTTAAGCTTCTGCTTTTTAATTGGGATAAAAGGTTAAAAGTCTTCCATCACGTGTACAGATAATTTTAGACTATGTCTGGCCATGTTCTTATTATTTAGTTTAAATGGCTCATCAAAGGCAGTTATCCTGAAATATTCATATGAACCTGTTCTCAGATTCAGCACTTGCATGAGGAAGAATTGTTCAGCCTTATATTTCAGTCCAGTTATTTGCTTATGTTGTTTGCTTTATTTCAGTCTTATCTTTAAAATAAAGATATTAAATTTTACTTTGTTCTCCATATACTTTACTGTTGTCATGATTAATCCTATGTATTTTACATTTGTCTTTCCTTTGCTTAAATTGCCACAGTTCTTTACCTGAGCCCCAAAGTTCATATCTGGTGTGTAACTCTTCACCGCCATTATGCTATACTGCTCTGTAAGCCTTAACAACTGTCAGATTTTTTGAACTCAAGTCTTTTTGTCAGATCTATTTCACACAGTACTCAATTATCTCTTTGTGCAGGATGCAATCTGTTGAGATTCAACTAGGACTAAGTCCTTTTTATTTAACTTAGAATTTACTATTCCAATAGACAGTCATTGTTGGATCAGTAGATATACAGATGACTGTAAAGCTGGCTTCTTTGTAATGTTATATACCCATTTCAATCATTAATTATGTCCAAAGAAAGCGGGAAGCTGGGCATCAAGGGTTGAGTCTTTAGTTTTAGTAAAGGGCCTAATACATAATAAAGTAGGAGAAAGCTTTGTTATATGGATATGGTAGTAAGTAAACTGATCAACACTTTTTGAACAATTTGAGTCTTATACCATCAGGCTTATTTTATCAACCAGAGAGTTGTGGATAGCAATTAATAAAAGAGAGCTGAAGGACTTTATTGTGGGAAGAAGAGTAACAGTCAAGTGGGATAAATGAATTCTTCCAATGGAGTTGGTGGATTCTGGGATTACCCAATTTGAAGGAATGTTAAGAGCTACAGTTAGGCTCCTATACATAGCACAAACGAAAACTATAGTTCAAAGTAGAAAGGACAG
>NW_025060423.1:0-5747 GCF_019279795.1 Protopterus annectens
GGCGCTGCACATGCCTTGCTATTGCCAACTATTGTCTTCGGTGATGTCAGCAGCCTACAAGTATGCCTGTGACAGCGCTCTGTTTAAACTTCGGTGGGCGTTCTGTAAATGCTTCATACTGTAGTGCGTCCATGTAGATAGGCGTGGGTTCGACTTCCGGCCCTTCCATGTGTGTGTGTGTGTTTCCAGCTGCCTCTGCCGATACACATACTATTATACTCATACCTTGCCTATTGCGAGCTATTGTCTTGCGGGTGATGTCACCAGCCTAAGTATGCCTCTGAGCGCTGTGCTCAGTAAACTCGGTAGGCGTTCTGTAAATGCTTCATACTGTAGTGAGTTCATGTAGATAGGCGTGGTTCGACTCCGGCCCTTCGTGTGTTTGTGTGTGTGTGTTTGCAGCTGCCTCTGCGGATGTACATGCTTTAGGCGGCCACATACCTTGCCTACCAGCGCATTCCTGTCGGTTGTTGTCACCCACCTGTACATGTGCCTCTGCTGGTGGTGTGCTCGGTGGTCCGTGGCATACCATACCTGTGTTATGCGTTTGTGCGGTTGGGTATGTGGGGTGTGGTCAATCACCATCGTGCCACATGTGTGTGTGTCCATGCTCCCAGCTGCATGGGTTCATGGTATGGCTTTGAGGTTTACACGGAGCACCCATATCCTGGCGCCATCCTTGTGTTTTTGGATGCTCGGGCGCAGCTCGTGTACTCCTTGTGTGCTTCTTCTGGTGCGACCTCCGTGGCGTGTTCTCCCGTGTACCCTACTATGGTGTTGTGGGTTGCTGCTGTGTACATTACACTCGCGGGCCTGCGGATGATAACCGTGTGTACCTCTTTCTTTGTATATCTATGTGCACTATGTTGTGGCCGTGCAGCTGCTCTCCCATGGACAGCCGTCTTCCCCATGTCGCATATTTTGCCCGCGGCTGACGCATGTATAACTGTGGTACTTTGCATATCCACGCATTGTCCATGCACTGTCCGTATTCCAAGAACACCTCATAGATATCAAGCTGGATTACATGGCAGACAGCTATCCTTGCTTTTAATCCTTACGCTACCCAGCCCTGACGCATACACCTTGTGTGTACTTGCCTATTGTAGTGGTGTGTGTGTATGTCTGCTATTGTTATTAACTGTTATGCATGGCCGTGTATTGTGTCCCACTATAGCCATGTGTGTGCAGCTGTACCGCATACTGCTGGGTATCCTTGTGGCCCGCTGTCCCACATGTGCTGCGTCTGCACATACCTGCAGACTGTACTACCCCTCTCGCGGCGGCAGCGTGACCTTAGATGCGAAGCCGTTGCCCTAGGCTGTGGGGCTACATGGCACCGCTTGCCAGCACAACACATGGTGCACCCATCTTGATATACCTCATTGACAGCCTACTAAGACAGGTGGCCCTACTGAGAGACTGCCAGCTGACCTGGGCAGCCGCCCAGGATTGGCGTGTATGCCCTGACCCGGCTATGGGCACTTTATCACCAAAGGCACACCGCGATCTACAGTCGATTGTTTCACGGCGTCCTAGGGTATTACACACACACCACGGGAGGGACCTCCACAGCTATGCTTGCTGAAGAATGCGTGTATGTGGAGATAGATTAGTAGGTGGAGGTTTGGCCACACACCAGGGCTGACCCGATGGATAACTGTTGAGGCATCCTTTGTGAAGCAGGTGGAGCAAACACCACGTAACGGGAATGTAGTGTAGATGCACGAGATGTAGGGTTAACATACATTTGTCTACTCTGTCAGTTCTGTACCATTGTATTACAGTGATATGCTATGCATATCTTCCATATACATTGTTAGGTCTCTGATTGTTGAGGGGTCGGCCATGAGTACAATATCATGTAATACATTATTGTTCATAGGATGCCTTCTGAATTGTTGACAAGCGTGTTATTATTAGTTAGCAGTGCGTCTGTGCTTTTCTATGCTGTGGCTACATGTTCATTGTTAAGCATAGAAAGTGACAAATGGAAGTGTCACGAGGTGGATACTTAAAGCCTGGATGCTCCCATGTTATAGTGTATGCGTCTCCACTGGGGAATTTCGGGTGATAAGCGCATACATGTCTATGAAGAACCTTTGGATACCATGTGTGACCTGCCCGATTACTGCGAAATGTTTTACGTTGACTGTTCCGGCATCTACCTATGTGGTGACATGGTTGGTTTTGTGGCCATAGGGTGCCAGCCGGGTCTTTGTTGTTGAGCAGGTGTGTTCCATGGGCGATTGACAGCAATCCTATTAATCCACTGAGGGATGTCTGTCATTGGTGGGAAGCGCCATGGATTCGACCATGCATTATCTTTCCAGCTGGCGATTGATATTATTGTGCCATTGGTATGGTTCTACGGAATTACCCATCTGTTCTGCTGTATGGAAGCGTCGCGATCCCCATTAATGTGCTGGCGGATTAAGTGCCATATACTCGGTATCTGCCCAGCGGTCTGGCTTTGTATGGGAATTATTACTGTGATTCTATATATGTATTTCCTGGGTTATGCCTTGCTTGAACTTAGCTGTGATTCCCCAGGTTTGCAGCTATGGGTGCCATCTTGGCCGTACGTTTGTCCATCTATGGGAACTGCCTACTGGACACTACTATAGGGCTGTACACAGTACACAGCTGCATTCTCCATTTTCCGGGATGATTGCCATTATTAGTGCGAATGCATATGCCATGCCACGTCCTCTCACGGGCGGGACAACGCATCATCTGCCCATCCACACGGGGACCCACTTTTCCATCCCCACGATCCCATGCCTGCAACACTCGACAGTACCCATTGCACATCCTTCATGTGTGGAATGGGATGTGACGCACGTCTATTGACACGACGAGCTGGGGAGTCCTATTCATATGTCCTGCATTTCATGGACACTTGTCATCACCCTTGTACACGCTTGTGGTGCCCATATCTACCTGTGCCGTAGTCACGGCTGTCACTTCTTCTGGTTCGCTCGATAGCGGCCTGTAAACCAACACCTATGGACAAATATGTAGATTCTACTATATGGACTTTCCGATGTGCACCATAAAAGTGCCTGGGAATTTATGTTTGGACCCGTGTCCATTGAGTAGTAGTTTTGACTGCGCTGTATGTGTTCCCAGACGCGGATGTCTGTTTGGCTACGCTTGTTATGTAGTGCTTTCTGGAACCCGTGTCACTTCCACAATTAACCCATATGGTGTTACTGTAGTCCTGCAGGTTGGCAACTGCTTTAGAAGTAATCCTCAGAGGTCCCATTGTGAACTATCCGCCACTTTCTTATTTGCCATAATAACACGCCGGTACATGTAGAACCTGTTCATGACAGGATGTTCTAACTTTATGGTGAACCATACTTTAAGCATGCTATGACCTTCCTAGTTGGCGTTGTTGGAGTGCCGGTAAATATGTGTTCCACAGGCCGCCCGTGGCTGTTCAGCAGAGTGGACTGGGGTGATCCACTTTAAAACACTTACTTCAGCTTGGCAGTTTTGCATGTATGCGCTGGCGGGATTACATACGGCTGGATTGGATGTCTATGGAGTGTGTCTACTGTTGTTTCCAGCTGCTATTTCCTGTGTTATGCCTTGCTACAGCTGTGTTATTTCCCACCCAGGTTGCTATTCTAGGTGCCATCTTGTCCGTCGTTTGTCCAGCCTTGGGAAGCGCCTACTGGACACTGGTGTATGGCTGTACCCACATTTCACACCCACCATGTATTGCATTCTCAGGTGGATGATTTGCCGGCTGTGTGGTGGGGGGTAAGAAGCCATATTTCTGTACCTTTTTTGTCCACTCCCAGGTAGGGACAATGGATCCTCTGCCAATCATCTCCGACACCCATTTTTCTGCATACCCAAGATGCCATGGCTGCAACCCTCGACAGTAGCCATTGCAGATATCACTCCATGTAATGTCTTGAGGAATGGGATGTGGGCGCACATGTGTGGACTCGACTAATCGCGGATCATCTGTACGCCATGTAGTCCCTCATTTCATGGACAGGTGTCATCAACCTTGAACAACGCTGGCGGTGCATTTACCCTTAGCACCATTTCACTATTACGTACTCCCATGGCCTGTAGTTCATCTGGAGTCTCCTCGCTTAAAGGGGAGAAATTTTGGGTCTACAATGGACTTTAAATGTGCATATATGTAAAATGTAGAACATGTTGGACTGTGTCCATCTGGCAGTGATTTGTGACCCGGCTGCTGTATGATATTATTCCTGTCAGCGGATGTGTGTTTGACTACACATATTATGTTGTGCTTTCTGAAACCCGTGTCCTACTGTGATTAACCCAAATGAAGTAATGATGTCATGCATGCAGGTTGGCAACGCTGCTTTTAGAAGTAATCCTCAAAGGGCCCAGTAGGACATTATCGCCACTGTATTGTCAATATACTTTAGCGGAACATGCCATATGCTATTTATTCATTTAAGGATGTTAGATTATATCACGCGGGAGCGCCAGTGTTGAAACATCCTATGACGCTTCCCTAGTTGAAGTTGTTTGTGTGCCATTAGTATATGTTCCACCGAATTAAGCCCATTTGTTCCGCGTAATTATGGGCGGTGATCCTCATGTTGTTGATGGCAGATCCATTAGTGCCATCTTGCGGTATTACTTACGGCAGTCTGTCTTTGTATGGGGAGTGTCTGCACTGTGGTCCCTATCTGTATTTTCCTGTGTTATGCCTTACTGCAGCTGTGTCAATTCCATCAGGTTTCTCCAGTTATAGGTGCCATCTCGATGTCGTACACTTGTCCATCCATAGGAATTGCCTACTGGACACTGATAGGGCTGTACAACACTCACACCTGCTTTTACCATTATCCGATTGGATGCTTTGCATCATTAGTGGGAGTAAGGCCACGTGCTTTATACCCGCATCCCTCTGCACGGGGCGTGACAACTAGTTATCTGCCAAACAACACGAGCCCCCATATTTGCATACCCAGGATCCCATAAACTGCAACCCTCCACGGTACCCATTACATCATCCTTCATGTATGCGGGACCTTTGGGATGTGGGCAGCACTTCTATGGACACCACAATCTGGGATTTCTGTTCCATATGTCTTCCTATGCATTTCATGGACAATTGTCTAGCACGTTCGCTGCCTTTAATTAGTGCATATGTCTAGCGGTCACGTAGTCGCAGTATGTACTCGGATTGTAGCTTTCTGGCGCATACTGGCAAAACAGTGGAGTCCTACAATGGACACCGTGTGCATTGTAAAGTGTAGAGCGTGTTCCCCTCTCGTAGTGGTGATGACTGCTGTTTATGTTCTGATGGTGGATGTCTGTGACTGCCCATCGTTTGCCATGACGCAACTATCTATATCACGTGCTGATAGTAAATACAGCAAACCTTGCGTCCTGCCCATCTTCATAAGCGACATTATGGAACATATATCGGCTGGAAACAGACACTGTCAAATACGATGAACTCCACGGTGAAAGGATACTGGCTGTCTCAACTACTAACATGGGGCACCGTGAATGCGGATGTCATGACATAGCCGTCCCTAATCCACTTGCTTCAGGGTCGGTTTAAAGCGAAATAATCAATAAACCTGCTCATAGTTAGGTGGACAGTGCGACAAGTCTTGATTATACGTGACATATACATATCAGTGTTGCATGCCTTACTTCATGGAAACAATAATACAACAATGTGTTAATATATCTAAATATTTAAAAACAATAGTATCCCGGACAAAAAAATTTGG
>NW_025060424.1:0-4946 GCF_019279795.1 Protopterus annectens
AATTTCATAAGTGAAAAAATAAATTTCCTTTTGATTATTGCAAAACTGACAATGAGGAGAAGAATTGGGGTGGATTTTATTAATTATATTACGGGTAAGATATGCATTGTTCAGTAACATCAACTCGATGTAATTGAGCTTTTTTAGGGGAATAAGGCTGTAGCTAGTCTTAATGGCATTCGCAATTTGGTCGTGGGAGATAGATGGATCTTGTTTCAGCCAACAGCTAGAATATATAGGCTCCTTTTGGTTTTTTAAAGACATAATAAATTTGTAGGTGTTTGAAATCATTTTCTTTTTATGGAGGAGAAGGTTCCAAATCATTTTGCAGGAAGAGATGTCTTTTTCCGATAGCAAAGGGTGATCTAAGAATTTATGAGATAGATCCATGATTTGTCTTAGTATAATTGTATACTTTTTGGGAAGATTCATCTTAGATCTGATATCTGAAATCGAGTGGTGCTTAAAAGGAAGGATATCAATGATATTTTTGTCCTTCAGAAGAGGGAATTGAGCTAAGTTTAGCATTATCCCATTCATTTTTAGGTTAGGATTAAGATGTAGTGGTTGTGAGATATTAAAGGCAGGGCTCAATTTTAAGGAGTTTTGCACTGCTCCTATTTTAGATTTTATGTTGCTGTGTAACTTGATTTTACCCAGATTATCTTTATCTATGAAAGGAAGAGCTAAAGAGTTAAACTTCAGTGATTTAATATAGTTGTTATATAGTATAACCCAGAATGGATGCCATAAATTGGACTCCTTGTTGTATGTAGTTATGTTGATTAACCTACTGCAGTTAATAATTTCGTAATATAATTTCAAATCAGGTAACCCAAGACCTCCTTGTTCTTTTGGATAAGATAGTTCAGAGTATCTAATCCTAACGGATTTAGGAGACCAAATAAATTTCAAAAGGGATGAGTATATATTTTTGAAGAATTTATTGAAAAGAATAATATTTGTTGCATTAAAAATATATAGGAATCTAGGAAGTATGTTCATTTTAATGATTGCTACTCTTGCGAGGAAGGGAAGATTCAGCTTGGCCCATCTAATTAAGTCTTCTTGTACATTCAACCATAATCTGGTAATATTACCTTGGTAAAATGCTGTAGAATCCTGGAAGAATGAAATTCCTAGATAGTGGAAATGTTTAATATTTATACCTTTTGATGGGAATATACTTGGGTATTGAGTAGACATATTAATTGGGAAAATTAGTGATTTATCTTTATTTAAACAATAGTTTGCGAAATTAGAAAAGGTGTCAGTTGAGTTCATAATTTTTCCTAGATCAGAATTAGGTAAAGTGAAATATATATTTAAATCATCAGCATAAGCTGATAAGGATATTTTTGTGTTAAAAATTACAGGAATGTGGTGATAAGTATTCTGTTTAATTAATAAAAATAAAGGTTCAATGAAAAGGTTAAATAATAGGGAGGAAAGGAGGCACCCTTGCCTTGCACCATTTCTGATATTAATCCTGGATGATACTTGTTTATTTATTTGTAATGCAGTATATGCATTAGAATAAAGGATTTTAATAATATTAATGAATGAAAATGGTATATTGAAGTGAGGGAGAGTATCAAACAGAAATTCTGTGCTGATTCGGTCGAAGGCTTTGGAAGCATCTATGGCTAGGGTATAAATAGGAGTTTTAGCTAGAGTAGAGAGCAAAATCAAGGCGTCTAGTGTAAGTGTATGATTAACAGTTTATATATGAATAATAAATCCTGATTGTTCAGGTGATACGATACAGAGAATGATATTTTTAAGTCTATTAGCAAGGATTGTAGCCAGGATCTTCATATCTAAGTTAACAATGGAAATAGGTCTATACATCCAGGGGTTTTTGGAGTCAGAATTAGGTTTTGGAATAAAAATAGTTCTTGATGCATTCAGATGAGTGTTCTTTATTCCAAAGTAGATAATATTATAAAGCCGCAGCAGAGCTTCGGAGATTTTAGGAATAAAACATTTATAAAATTCGGCTGTGAAGCCATCCGGGCCACAAGCTTTGTTAGGTTTCAAATTGTTAATAACAATATTATTTTTTTTTGTAATTTCCTGGCTAGGATGTTTTGTTGTTCTTTAGAAAGTTTGGGAAAAGTTTCTTGTTTAGGAAGCTTTGGAGCTCTATTTTGTCTAAAGTTTTTCCCTATATAACTGAGAATATAATGTTTCAAAGAGTTTAACTATTTCTTGATCTGATAACCTATCCCTGATAATGAATTTCTGGAATAGTAGGAGGAGGTTTATTTTGATTCAAGATTCTGGTAGAAACTTAGAAGGAATTGTGCCCTTCAGAGTATTTTGGGTAATTTTTTTATTTCCTGGTATGAAAGATTTTCAGCATGGAGAACAGAAGATCCTGTTGTAGTTGCATTTTTTCCCTTTTTCTGTTTGGGGAGTACTTGTTTGAATTTTAGCTTCTACCTTAACTATATTATCTGATATGGATGTTTTGATTTTGTTGTACTTTTTATAAAGCTTTTTTTCCCTCTAATCATTGCCTTAGTAGCAGCCCAGGAATAGTCTACAGAAGATGAATTGGATTGCGTGGTTAGAAGGAATTGATTAGGGAGGACTCAATTTCTGAAAAATATCAGTTTTTTTTGTAGGTTAGAATTTAGATGCCACCAAATGATTTTGGACTTTGAGAATGTTTTGAATTCCCCTTTAATAGAAAAGGAAATTTTTTAGTGGTCCAGAGATATCTTGGCTCAGTATTAAATGTGATATCAAAGTTGTTGAATATTGAAGAAATTAAAAAAGTCCAACCTAGACCAACTCTTATGACAGGTGGGAAAAAATTTAATTTATTCTTTTGGAGGGCCTTTTGATAGATGAAAGGGATCAAACAAACTGTAATCCTCCTTAAGTTCAGAAATAGTTAAAGTACCCATTTATTATATTTAGCATTAATATTGGACCTATCTGTCATTGGATCTTTTATTAAATTTTAAATTTCCCTCCCACTATGTAGTAATAATTGGGAAAATTTATTCCAGTATTTTATAAATTGCCATAAAAAGTTTTGTTGTCTGGTGCAGGGGGCCATAGATATTAATAAATAAGGTAGGTTTATCTGGGAAAAGAACATGAGTGGTAAAAAAAGGTCCATCTCCCTTTTTCATCAGCGCTACTTAATTATGTCAGTTGGAATAAATTTTTGATAATTATAGCAACCCCTACACTATTCGTTTTAGCACCTGATGCAATAATAGTTTTATCCAACGTTTTCCCTCGTTCCTGTTCCCACTGATTATTAGCTAGATGAGTTTCTTGGATGAAGATTATTTTTGATGCAAATTTAACACCAGATGCATGAAAATTTTCCTTTTCTTAATTGCTTGAAACCCCTTTAAATTTCCAGACTCAAGATTCAGCATCTATGATTCTTTTTTTTTTTTTTTTAATAACAAAAGTAAGTTATACGTGGAGAATGTGGGATTTTTTAAAAATGAGGATAGAGGGAAAGACCAGTATGTCTGGGCAGATATAAAAAACCCCTTTTCCTGCCTAAATCCCTGTTTAAACCCACCACCCCTCGGGGGAAGAGACTGGGATATTGTGTGAAAAAACCCGAGTAAATATATATTGAAAAAACCTGGTTGGTTTTAAAGATATCCCATATTGAACCAACAATATCTACAGAATCTAAATGCAAAACTTCCCTAACAGTTTCAAAAACCCATACTCATAGCTCAGCAAACCTGAATTAAACAGAGAAATTAGTTATAAATATGCATGAAGGTTTTATACTATATCCATCGTGGTACATAGGGCCCCAGAGTACATATTAACCGTATGGATGAGATGTAACTCATACTCAATACATTAAATCCAACTGCAGTTTAACATTTCCAAAGCGCTAGAAAAACACAATTCTGAAGCTACAGTATAACAATCAGAGTACATGTTATGTTTTGAGTTTAGATAAGGTTAAGACATTGTTATATATGACATTACATTCTAATCTCTTTACATGAACCATTAATACAATACACACTGCATGTTAACACTTAAAATCTGGCATCATTATACTATATGCTTATACCACACATTCTAATATATATAAAAAAAGGAGCAACACTTTTTTGATATACCCTTAAATAGTCTATATCAACAGCAATTAAGTACAATAATTTAAAAAAGGGAAAAAATTTCACCTTGAAAAAAAAATATAAGCCCCGTATTGTGTAATAAAACAGTGTTACCCAGAGTTCTTACTGTCTTTTAGGTTTGGTTGAACAAATTAAGTAAAGGGCAAATTGCTCATATAGCAGAGTATATAAATCCAAACTAACTGTTGCCCACAAGCCTTACCTACAGCTTGTAAATAATCATTCCCCCCAAATATCTACACATAACAAAACCCTGGGTTATAAATTACAAAACTGTTTGATTTCTTTAATGGGAAAAAAAATAAAAAGTTTTATGAGCTGAAGTACCTGATGACTTCTTCATCATATGATGAAAGGCTGCTCATTAAAAGCTGATCGTTGCTCTTGAGATCTTTATACAGCCAGGAATTCACATGGCTTTTATTCCGCGATCCACAAAATTTTTTAAAACTCCTCATATTGCTAGTATATGCCCATAAAAACATAAATCAGCCCCTGCTCCAGACAATTTCATACTGAAAAAAAAAATGAAAGTGCCTCTTTAAACAAAATGACAAATTTTTCCTTGGTGTTTGGAATATTGTTTAGATGCCTATTTCTTTAAGGCACCGAGGCATTATGGGAGAGCAAAGGTCAGGAATTTTCACAAGGTTCAGAACATGGTAGAAATGGATTTTTAGTCTCTTAGGACTAATCTACCCCCAAGGCAGGGCCCGATCCCCAGCTGGCGAACAGAGAAATGAAGGTCCAGGAGGTTAGGGGAGTCACCGGACAACTTTAAACCAAAGGGACCCCCTTTCAAAAAAACCA
>NW_025060425.1:0-4139 GCF_019279795.1 Protopterus annectens
AAAAATTTGTTTTCCAAAAATAAACTTCAAGGGCAAAGTGCGGGTTCAAAGGGAGGAAGCATAAGTGAAATAGTATTAAATTTAAATTCCAGGGAACTGGTTGTCAGGTGGCCTAAGGTGATAAATCCCTTTCAGGAAGGCTTTACATAATCTGTGAAGATACTAGACCCTTCCAATCCCAGGTGGAAATTGGATATTGAAACCAATTGAACTCTTACAGTGGCTGCTGCTCCCTTTGTGAAAAAGCATAGTGAAAAAATCCAGAACACTATCAATTGGGAGCAATATATGGATCAATATCATGTTGAAAGGCCCAATACATAAACGTTTCCATTTACTGTTATACAGTTTTTTTATGGGGGCTTTATGAGAGGAGATCAGAATATGTTGCACGGAAGACAATTAATGACCTGGCTATGTTGGGAAGTGGAGCAGCCAAGCTGTCAGTTTGGGGACTGCAGAGGGTGAAGAACTCCTGAGATTTGGGTCAGAAGGTCTGGCACTGGGTCCAGAAATAAAGGTTCTTCCAGTTGAAATTGATAGGGGAAAGGGAAACCATATCTGTAGAGGCCAAAAGGGGCATCAGAATAACAGTCCTTCCAAGCTCTTTGCTTTCTGTAAAAATTTGGGGATCAGGGAGTTGGAGGGAAGGCATAAAGGAGCCCCAGGGCCAATGTGTAATGAATACCTTGGGCTGTCCCCGGAGGATTCAGGGCAAAGAAATTTCTGCATTTGGCATTCAGCGGGATGCAAATGGGTCGCAGAAAGGGCTGGCCCCATCTGCGAAAAATCATTTCCGCCACTTCTTGTTTCAGGGACCACTGTGGGAAACAGAATAGCTCTGCTCATTTTGCCCGCTATCACTTGGATTTCCCGGGATGTGCATTTATAAAAAGCACCCGTGGATACAGCCCACTGCCAAATTCTCAAGGCCCCCGGCATAAGGGATAAGATCGGGTTTCCCCCTTTTGTTGATGAAACCAGACCACCGACATTTTTCCTTCTGGATTGCAATGTGTCCTGAGGCAGAGATCGTGGAAGTCTGCAACACTAAAAGCACCTCTCAACTCCAGGACATTGATGTGCAAAGAGATTCCATCTCTGACCAGGTACCTTGGGCAGTTCTTCCCTGAAAAGCAGGGAAGCATCCGTGGTCACCGTGGCTACGGGGGGGGAAGTACAAATGGTGACCCTTATTACCCGACTGTTCAGCCACCAGAGAAGGTCCTTCTTGCAAGGTCTTTTCAGTAGGATCTTGAAAGACATTGGGAGCTGTTTAAGACCACTGGGTGAAAAAACCCTTGGAGTATCATGTGCATCCGTCCCAGAAGGGAAACCCCTATGAGGGTGGCTTTCCATGGTGCCTAAAAGTTTTAGAACCTGAAAGGCAGGGACCCCCTTTTTTTTAGCAAGAGGGACACCTGATTTCATAAAAGAACTCTTTCTTGAGGTAACCCGACCATTGCTGGTGGTGTCTAGATCTGCTCCAAAAAAGGAGATATGCTGGATGGTTAAAAAAGCAGATTTCAAAATTTATGGTTATCCCTAATCGAGAACAGAGATTGATCACATATCCCTGGAAAGAATGAGTTGATGCCTGGTGGTGGCGAGAGGAGCCAATCTCCAAAACGGAAACACCGGAATCCTAGCAGCCTCAGGTGAGCCGTGACCACTGCCATGCATTTTGAACACCTGGGGCGAGGTGAGACCAAGGGGCAGTGCTGAAAATGATAGTGACTGGCTCCCAGCCAGAAACGCAAGTGATCTCTGGAAGGTCTGGCCATTTTGATGTGGTATACGCATCCTTGAGATCTAAAGAGCACATCCAATCGGTTCCCAGGAAACGGGAGTAATTTACTGAAGCTGACCATCCGGGAAATTTTCCTTTACAAAACGTTTAGCTTGCTGAGGTCTAAAATGGGCCTCCAGTCCCCGTTTTCTTTGGAACTAAAGAATCTGGAGTAAGTTCGGATCCTACCTGGTCCACGGGACTGGCTGGATAACTCTTTTTTCTAGCAGCTTATGGATTTCTATAGCTGCTTGATCCCGCAGACTGGGTGGAACATCTGGGATTCTTGTTCTGACTGGCGGGGACTCTGAAAAGGGAATGGTGTAACCTCTGGTAACCATGCTTTGTATCCAAGAATCTGATGTAATTTCTGGACAGGTGTCTGGGTACAAGGCCAAGTGACCCCCGACTGCCTCCAGAGTAGGACAGTCGCACCTCCTCTCAGGAGCGCTGAAAGGGCTTGGCAGGGAACTGCTCCCTGTCGCCCTGGTTTTGCGGACCCCTTCTGCAACCAAAGCGGCATCTTCCGTTATTGTCCCCTCCTCTGCCCCTGAAGGGGGGTTTACTACGTGTTTTGGAAAGCTCCTTGGGAATTCCGGAACCACATTTTTCCACCTTTCTGCCCTTTGGGGTATGGTCTGGTAGTGGTGGAAAAACGGACTCCTACGGCAGATCGTGTCTTTCCTTCCTGCTCACACCTAGTGAGAGTCTCATTGACTTGTGGCCCAAACAAGGTAGAGCCATCAAATGGGGTGTTGACAAAGGAAGACTTGAAAGCTTCCGCAAAGGAACATAAGCGCATCCAGGACGTCTCCAGAGCTATCGCTGAACCTGCTGTAACTCGACCCATGGCTGCATAGGAAATGAGCTCGCATGGACGAATTGACAATGGAATTCAGGGTAGAAAGCTGAGCTGTAACCTTCTCAGAACAGCCTCATCTGTGTTACCCTTTAGAGCATCTCCAAGTTCCTGTAGGAGATCTCGCTGAAGACAGGTAAAATGGGTTAGGTAGTTAAGCGATCTCATGGCAAAGTCGAGAACTAAAGATGCGTTTCCCATACCTGTCCATAGTCCTAGAGTCTCTATTAGGAGGATGGACAGTAGTAGAGGTCTCAGACATCTCTTTCTTGGTGGCCACCACCACCATGGCATCAACAGGAACTCCTTTAGTGAGGTACAATTTGTCTAGAGGGAAGTGATAAATTTATTGGGCCTCCGAGGGACTGGTTCCATGGAATCAGGGGACTCCCACGCCCTTCAGCAACCAGATCCATGAGTTCTAAGGGTGAGTAACCCAGGAGGAAGGTTGAGACCCAAAGGCCTTCAGGAGCACAGACCTCCTCAGAAGGGGTAATGGACTGCCAGTCACCCCTCTGATTGAGTATTTCCAGGATATCTGCAAAGGAGACATCCTCCGAGGGGGACCGTGGGGACCCTTCTGATTCCTCTAAGTCGGTGTCTGATGTCAAGGATTCCTGAGGGGAATCCAAATGCCTCCTCTTGCAAAGTCTCTTTCTGGGGACCTCATCAGTGGGAGCATCTGATGAGGTCTTAGTAGAGCAGGGTTCACCTAAAGGAGTTACCTGAGGCTCTGGGTCTCGACGCTTAGTAGGAACCTGTGATGTAGAGGCAGAATGCAGTATTTAAGGGGAGGAAGAGGAAAGACCTGAGGAAGTGAGAGTCTTGGCAGACATTACCCTTCTCATGGCATCAAAGGCACCGGAGTCTCGACCCAAGGACCCCGCCTGTTCCAAAGAAGAAGGCGGCTTACCCGGTGCTGAGACCAAGGGCTCCGAACCAGAGGACGGAGCCGAGCTCATCAGTGCCGAAGCCCCGAGAGGAAGGGTCGGAACAGACGCGTTAGACCTGAACGAGAGAGCGTCAGCTCAGAGACTCTTCGCATGGCACAAGAGATCAGGGTCGACAGAGCCAAAGTCACTGGGACAGGACTCTGTTCCGAGGATCCACAACCATCAGATCTTCGCTCCTCTGAAGGCCTAGGTAAGGTCGGAGGAGTAGGCACAGGCAAGGGATGGTAGTAGGAATCGAACCCAGCTGGGACGAAACGAGTAATTTAGCCAATGATGGGTTCTCTAAAAGCCTCTGCACCACACGATCCACATAGCGTCTGAAAGGTCCTAGAAGAACGGGTCGAAGGGACGAAGAAGCCACGGATGAAGGATTGGAGACTTCAACACCTCTGACACGGCTCCAGCTCAGAGGGTTGGCTCAAACATCGTTTTGCAGCTCCGATACTTGGAACCGGCACCTTAACAGAGGTGCGGAACGAGGACCTGGGTTCGAGGACACCTTTGAAGACTTGACCCTTTCAAGACTTAGGAGGTCTTC
>NW_025060426.1:0-4723 GCF_019279795.1 Protopterus annectens
ACAGGCTCAGTGCAAATTCCCCCCCCCCCAAAAAGGAGAAATATCTATCCCAGCAGAGTGTAGCCTCCCCCCAGATGCCCAGGTGGGGCCGCCCTCTCCAAAGCTAAAAGCACAGCATCAATGGGACCAGACGGTGCCCCAGGTTGCATGCTACATGAACTCCAAGAGGAACTAAACCCGCACATAAGGTTGCTGTTTAGTCTTAGCCTTACAAGGATCCCCAAAGAATGGTGTACAGCAACAGTGGTCCCACTCCACAAAGGAGGTGCTTTTTGGACCCTGGATTTTACTGCCCCATAAGCTTGATGAGCCTGCTCTGCAAAGCTTTGGAGAGGATCATTATGGATCTCATAAACTTAGACATTCGGGACCTACAGACATTGGATCCTTCCCAATTTGGCTTTGTCAAGGGCAGATCCTGCCTTTTGAACCTGGTCAACTTTTTTGAAACAGTCACTAAGGCCATTGATGAGGGTAAGGAAGTTCACACAGCCTAGCTTGATCTTGAAAAAGCCTTACACAATACCCCACTCGGGCATCATAGACAAGCTCACCAGAAATGTAAACCCATATGTCATAAGATGGGTTGCAAACTGGCTCAAGGACAGAACCCACAAGGTCAGAATTGCTGGAGCCATGTCAGACTCTAAGCCAGTCGGGGTATCCCACAGGGCTCAGTCCGGGGCCCCCTTTGTTGGCATTTATTTTTAAGGTGCAAGCAAACATAGGAGGATTGTGGCAAAAGTTCGATGACTGCACACTGGGGCCATAATTGATACTCCAGCGGACACAAGCATCCTTCAGAAAGGCCCTAGAAACAGATAACTGGTGCCAGAGCCATGGCCTAAACTGAATGCCAAAAACTGTATAGTCATACCCTTTGGGAAAAACAAATTACCCACAAATTACCACATAGGTGCTAATCCATTAATATGGAAAGTAATCAGGGACCTAGGGACCCAAGTTGACAGTAACCTCTCATTTGACACTCACATTGCCAAGGTGGTTAGGAAGACCTTCTATATTACCCACCTTATCATGATAGGATTCACATCTAGCTCAAAGAGGTCATTTCCCTATACTCTTCCCTTATCAGGCCCATAATTGAGCACAATGCCCCATTTGGGATGTACCTTACCCAACACCTGCAGCAGTTAGACAGACCCCAAAAGTACCTCACCAGGAGGATCAAGGGTCTCAAACATATGTCATATACTGCCCGGCAGAAGAAACTACAGCTCTATTCAATCACATACCGCCTACTCAGAGGCAATCTATGTCTGATGTATAAGGCCATGTCTAATCCGGAATTAATGGACATGCTCCACCTCAGAAAATCCAAATCCACCAGAGCCACGAGAGCGAGGGATTTGAACCTCAACACAGAAATAAATAGGACCTGCTGGAAGGACAGATTCATAACCCAGAGGCTCCCTACACTGTGGAACAGAATCCCAGTCCATATTAGGCAGAGCCCCTCACTGACTCTCTTCAAGAGAAATCTTGACGAGTGGATGGGAGTTCGTAGGTTTACCCCGGGGGTCATCTCTGTGTCACTACTACACAGAGGCACAGTAAACTAAACCCTACATGAGCATAGTATTCTCATTCCAAGGGGTGGAGAAAGCCACACACACTCTGGCTAGGCTTATAAATGCCTAGTATGAACCTATGAACCTATATACATCACAGATACACACACCTCTGGGTTGTTACCACTGCAGTAAGCATGACAGGCCATACATATACAACTACCATTGTGCAAAACTGCCTTTTGGTTTGGTGTGTAGTTCAGACCACCCCCTCCCATATCCAGGAACCACACTTGGCTTCCCTGGGAACAGTGTGGGATATGAAGGTGTTCCTATACACCATTACAGTGGTTAACTTCAGGTACAGGAATATTGACTGGGGGAACTACTCAGGCCTCAACAACATCGCCCTACAGCCACTACAATTTGTGAATCCATGTGCTATGGCAGAACCAGTCACCACAGCCACAAGGGGGAATACATATTGGACCTGATCATCACCAACATGGGGACTCTATGTTCCACACCAGAGGTAGACCACCATTGTTAAGATATGACCATAACCAACTTTCCCTGGACGTCCATATCTGATCCCCACCCCAGGCAAGGACATCACTGCTAACAAAGTATTTCTCAAAAGCAGACTTTGCACTTGTGAAGACTGGGGTGGAATACTTCAAAGGCCCTGTGCTGGAGGATTATACAGCCCAATCTGCAGAATCCTTTACAAATGCATTCTATGAGCACCTGCAGGTTTTCATTGATCATGCTATCCCAAATAAAACCAAGACTCCTCCACAACAGGAGACCTGTCTGGTTGACACCAGCCATATATAAGCTGTACAACAGAAGGAGGGAGCTAATACATAACAGAGCAATATCCCACAGAGGGAGGACATCTCTGAACAGTATTGGCAAGACACTTCAATCCCTCAAAATCATCACTTGCAAGTTTTGACAGTGAAATTGCCCAGACACTACAGATAAGGCTCCCCTCAGTCTGGAATTGAATCCCAATTAATGTTAGACATAGACCCTCAACCCTCTTCCAGCAAACTCCAGCCACATGGATGTGACATTGCAAATTCAACCCCTGGGATCTCCACTGTGTCCCTGCTTGACGGAGGCACAGCAAACTTCTGTGACCTACTTTACAGAGGCACAGTAGGCTACTGTACTGGGGAGGCAGACGCCAAATACACTCTGGCTAGGCTTATGTATTCCCTAGGGCAAACAACCTAAGTATCAACCCTCTGAACCCATATATTTATGTTTGGGATGCTTTAATATTTGTTGCTGGTAACTATTTGCCAGGTGCTTTGTACCCTGCTTTTCCACCTTTACTATAGAACAACTTGTATGTCTGAGAGATGTTTGTTCATGACAGGGTTTCCAATTATATGTGCCATGTCTCTATTGTCATTTAACTGTTGTGCACACTGAATTGCCTTATTGTGGGAGGTTCCTGGCTTCACTTTTCAAATACCAGATATGTGTCCGACTTCTTTATACTGAGACATGGCCTAAGTGAGCATTTCCAGTTTCAGGCTCCGCTGTTTGCCAGACATATGTCTCATTTATCAAAGTGTGTAGGCATGCCCAGTGCTTGAGCCTTTCCATATGTTGAGATCTGGGTCCACTACATTTGTGGTTGTGTGTGAACTTGAACAATATTGTCATTTAGTGTGCCTGTGTTCCAGTCGTATTTGTGTTCTTGCACCTTTGGCTGCTTTGTGAACTGACAGGATTATACTGCTGTGCCTACAGGGAGTTTGTCCATGGGACAGTTGCATACACTTGTCAACATTCTTTCATACTGACCAAACACTGTAATATTGTCATAGTGTAGTGGTTCAGTCCTTTCACTCTGGTGCACAGTATCCTGGGTTTGAGTCCCATCACTGCTTTAAATATTCATACTGAGCACACCAGACTAAGGTATGACCATGTTGCATTTTGTTCAGCTATGGCCTACTTAAACCAGGCTTGTCCAACATTACTAGTGTATTCCGCAACTTGGGTGGACATTGACAAACACTAGGCTATGTGCCCTAGGGCATTTCTAATCCTAGTCAGAGTGTGTTTGTCCTTCAACACACATTTTAACTGGTGTTTGCCATGACATTTTTCAAGGTTAGTATACTGTGCCTCTGTCTAACTGTGACATAAAAGTGATACCCAGGGTAAACCTACAATCTCCCATACACTCATCAAGATTCCTCTTGAAGAGAGTCAATGAGGGACTCTGCCTAACCTGGACTGGGATTTTATTCCAGAGTGAAGGGAGCCTCTGGGTTATGAATCTGTCACTCCAGCATCTCCTATTTATTTCAGTGCTGAGGTTCAAGTCTCTCGAGCATGTCGCTTGATGGGATTTGGATTTTCAGGTGCAGCATGTCTATTAATTCTGGGTTGGACATGGCTTCATACATCAGGCACAGATCGCCTCTGAGCCAGCGGTATGCCACTGAGTAGATTTGGAGTTTCTTTAACCGGGCAGCATATGGCATCTGTTTGAGCCCTTTGATCCTCTTGGTGAGGTACTTTTGGGGTCTTTCCAGTTGCTGCAGGTGTCTGGTAAGGTACATCCCAAAAGGGGCATTGTACTCAATTATGGGCCTGATGCATAAAGAGGCATGATGACCTCCCCTGATGTAGATGTGAATCCCTTCATGATTAGGTCTGCTATATAAAATGTTTTTCTAACCACTTTGGCCATGTGGTTGTCAAATGAGAGATTTCTATCAACTTGGTCCCCAGGTCCTTTATTACTTCTGAACTTAATGGATTACCACCTATGTGGTAATTTGTGGGCACTTTTTGCCAAAGGGGATGACTATTTAGCTTGAGGCCATGGCTCTGGCACCAGTTGTCTGTTTGTATGAGACCCTTTGGAGGATGCTTGTGTGAGCTGGAGAGTCAATTATGGTGCCCAGTTTGCAGTCATCTGTGAACTTGATCAGCCACAGTCCTTCCGTGTTGGCCTGTACCTCTGAGTAATATATACCGAACAAGAGGTCCCAGGACTGAGCCTTGTGGGATGCCACTTGTAACTGGTTTGGAGTCCAACATGGCTCCAGCAATTCTAACCATGTGGGTTCTGTCCTTGAGCCAGTTTGCAAACCATCTAGTGACATAGGGGTTTATATTTAAGCTGGTGAGCATCTATAATGCCAGTGGGGTATTTATTG
>NW_025060427.1:0-4906 GCF_019279795.1 Protopterus annectens
ACCGTGTTAAAAAAAGAGAAAAACAATTAAAAGGCCCCAAATGGGGCAAAAAAAATTTTGCACGTTGTATAAGGAACAAACAGCCATGTTACAGGTTTTTTTGCAATACCCCGTTATCAGTCATGGGATGACAGGTACACCCACATGTTGAACCAAATACTCACCTGTCACACAAATCCACGGGGACATGAATCCAAATATACTTGTCTCCATGCATAGCAGTTGCAGTTACACATAACAAAAACACAATACAGACCGTCTCCCGAAGGTAGGGCAAATAGGAAAGGTGGAGAATCAATTATACCCCAGTGTCCCGTGTAATTTGAATGGAGTAGCTGCACAGCTGATATGCAAGTAATTAGTCACTAGGAACACCAATTGGTGGGATGAATCCACATGTTGCAGGTATCGAATATAAGGATGACTTCCAGACATTCAAACCGTATGCTCATACCGAAACCAGTTGAAACACGGGAAAATAAAAGAAAAAAACAAAAGAAAAAAAACAACAAGGTATGTAGAACCGATATGAAAGGGTTTTGTATAGCATGATCTTATTAATTAGTTTTACTGTATGTAAGCCTGGTTTGCATTAATTAAACCTGTCCGCAATGCATAAAGTGGGAAAGGTATTTATGTAGTGATGTCTTGCTGAGCATACTAACGTTTTAGAAACTTGTCAGAGTGGGACAAAGGTACACAGCACAGACACCACAAGGGATGCTACATGAGGGCATTAAACAGAACAATGCCATAAACCCCGTGTGGTAGGGATGTCCAACAAGGAGTGCCATAGCGGGGGATAGTATATGTTGATATACTGTAAAGAAATGTGTATGGGCATATACAATGACTTTGTAAGGTGGCCCCTTGCAAGTATGCTTTGCATTAGGGATACTATGTGAAATATTTTAATGTATAGTATTATAGGTAGATATGACAGATATTCTACACAGATAAAAGGCATATCATGCATACCACAGGTATCGCCTATTGGTATGTACAATAACAGGATACATATGGCCTGTAGGTATGGGACATAGTTTGCATGATACTAATCTAAATGGAAGGGCACCAAGTAACCATGCACAAAGGACATGTAATAGCTCACAGGTGCATAGTGGGGTACTATGCAGTCTGGCAAGTCCATGTGTAAGCACAAAAGGCAAAACAAATGGCACCCTCCAGGGTAGTGTCCTGTGAACAGCAGAGCCAGGTGTTCACCCTGCACAGTACAGCCACTGCGTGATCCCAGGCCTACATGTGTCCCCAACCCCCAAGGGAGGTATCACATGAACAGTGCTACTGAGTGTCCCTGGATGTACATAGGACTTTTGTTCCACAGCATGGTGGTGTCCGTTTGGGAATGTAACCCAAAACACATCCCACTCATTTTGGCATGTGTGCACATATCCAGAGCATTTTCTCACAGTGGCCCTGCTTTTGTCATGTATGAGGGTATATCCATCAATAATGTTGTGGACATGGGCCCTGTCTGATCAGCAGAGGTCACCCTGAGTATGTGTATGCAAATGTGTACAGATGTGGTGTCCATAGTGCAGCCGCATTTTTAAACTGTCTGAGCTCAGTAAACGTCATGGCATGTTAATGTTGTGGCATGTAAAGCTGTAGCTGTTGTGAAAGGTACACCCTAAATGGGGTGTGTACCCTTGAATGTGTGTAGATGTCTTGAGTTCAGAGGTACAATGGGTGCCTATGTACCAGCTACACCCCCAGTACAGATAGGTGTGGCCTAGAAGGATATCCATGCCACAGTGGAATAGGGTAACCACAGGAGGGGGTGCGACATATGTGTGTACTGAAAACATGTACAATGTGATATGTAGGGGACTACCATCCATGTGATAGTCAGTGGGTGAATGGTGTAATGCAAAGGTGATGTGCATGCACCCTTTGTCATGCAGCTTGATGCCATGATATCATATTATGTATCTGTCACAGTGACACCCGTATGGTTGGAGTCAGTATCAGCTGGTGGAGCAATCATGGTGCATGGTATGGGGTTTGAAAGCTAGGCAGGGATCCCTGTGCCAGCCTGTTCTGCAAATATACTGAACATGAGGGGCCCTATGACTGAGGACCGTGGTATGCCAAATGTACCTGACATGTAGTAGGTACTTTTTATGCGGCCCACTGTGTGTCCTGTCCATGAGCCACATAGCATAACATCCTGAGACACAGGGTGATGTGCAGGTGGATGTGTATGTTTTCAATACCAGAATGGGGAATGGTGCTGAAAGGCAATGAGAGGACAATGTGGGTGTGTGGACTCCTCCATCAGCAACTGCCCTGGTAACTGTATGAAAGGGTCCACCATGTGTAGGGGCCATGCTTTGGCACAAAAACCGGTGAGGAAAAGGGCGGGGGCCAACAATGTCTTGTGAATGGCGCCTTTATGATGTGCCCCCGCCATGCAGAAAGTCCAGTCAGGTGTGTGACTATAGTCCCACTCATGCAATGTGGTGCCACCTGTGTGTAGTGTGATAAAGCTGCTGTGTGCCATTCAGGGCTACAATGTCTGAAACAAGGCTATTACTGAATATGGTGGCCTGTGGGGAGACATGTACAGAGGTTGGTGGAACACAGCCTGGGCGTTTGGGAAAGGGGACATGGGGGCCCGTGTCCCAGGACATATAGGTGTAGGTCAAATGGTTTTGACCACAGGGACACCCCAATGTTCATGTATGGATTGGGGCCCAGTGAGTGAGAGGGTGTACTGTCAGCATTGAATCCATCCCCAGCATGTTGCCAACAATACCTGGGTCTGCAATGTTCCTGAGTGACTGTTGTATGTGACAGGATGTGGTGTTGCCATGAATACTGACATACCACCATAATGCCTGGGGCCCCACATGAATGTGGCAGTCATGTTTAAGTAGCTAGTCTTGGGGTATGTGATGAGGGACCTGTGGCCCCACCATGGCTGACCAGTGAGCCACCCCACAATGGGAATGTACACCACTGTGCAACAGCCTCACCTGTTTTGTACATCATATGTCCCTGGAACATGCCCCCAAGTGGGTCTGTTATCTGGGTGTACCATCATGGGTCTGTGTGGAATAGCATGATCCATGCAATTGTGTACATGCTAATGAAGTGCACTGGGGTATGTGTCAGCATTTGTATGTTTTGTCCATCTGCAGGGTGTCATGATGTTAACAACTGCTGTCAGCAGACATCTGTAGTAGTTGTTGTACTACACATGTACTGTGTATGCTGTGATGGGTGTGTTTCCAGGATGTGGCTAACAAGGTCGGGTAATATATGTTTGGAATCCACCAATGAGGGGATAACCCCAGGTGTGTCACACCAGTCACATGGTGGTAGTGCTCATGCCAAAGGTAGTGTAGGTATTGGAGGTGTTGTGTATGGGTTGATCCAGAAGAGCGGAGGGTATGACTCAAGGATGTGTCGGTACATGAGTGGCTATCCCAGGGAAGTGTGGGGCAGTGTCAGTCACACAGCAGTAGTAGCTGTCTGAGGCCCACTGTCCACTATACCAACACAGAAGGTATGTAACCTGTAGGGTATGATTTTGACTGTGTCGCTTGTTACAATATGTATAGTGGTCCCGAACACAGTTAGTTGCACATGGAGCACCTCTGATGCATTGTGCTAAGCAACTTGCCAGGATGTGTGCAAAACATTGTGGGATATGGGAACCCCTCAGCTGTGGGTGTTCCAGTCCAAGTATGTGCCTGAAAAGTATGGTCCGTCTACAACCTGTCATTGCAGGTGTGCTCTGCAGAGCCTAGAGGCAGGTCCCAGTCACTGCAGAGATGTTTGAGTGGTGCAATATTAGGTGTGCCTTGCCTGCATGCATCACAGAGGAAGATGCAAGCATTGTGTCACATGACCCCATGTCATGCCTGCCAGTTACCGCCTGTGGTGACAGTTATTTTGAAACTTTCAAGACAGGCAGTATAGCACAAGACTACATGTGAGCTGTACTCCCAGGGCTGACAGGTGCAAGTCATGTGCCACAGCATTGTGTTTGACCGGACAGTCATAGCGGACAGATCCACATGCCTGTGGAATGACAATAGGAGCATAGGCAACTGTTGAAATGACACAGGTCAATTTTACAGTGGGTTTTTGTGTCCAGAGAATGCAAAATGCCCCCAGGGCTAGGGCCCCCACCCTCAGGGCTATAAGACTGGTGACATTGCATGTCCCTGCACACGTGTCTGTTTAAGTGGCATCACAGGGCAGTCACTAACATGGGGAGAATATATCGTACCTGGTGAGTGTGGCATGGGTGCATAGGTTATGTTGCAGAGGAGTTACCCGACAGCAAGATTAAGTGATTTAAAGCCTTGTGTAGCCTGCTGTGTGGAACTGCAGTGTGACTCCCAACAGAGTCATCCATGACTGGCGTGTTGTGAATGTTGTAACTTACTATTGGCTGTATGTGAAGGGCACACATGAGTCTGTGGGCTATACGCTGGTGATGTTGTCTGCCATGATGGGGGCCACCACTGGTGCCTACAGTGGGTACTGAGATGTACTGCATACGTTGTTCTTGCAGGAGTGGCCAGTGTTGTAGATCATGTGGGACTATGTGATGGGTGGGTGTGTTGTGAATGTTACACATCCCAAAAAGACTGTCAGGTGCAGTCAGGGGTTTTGAAACATTACCCCAGCCAAGCTGTCAGCCCCTGTCCCCAAAATGAGGAACATTAGCCCTCATACCATGTGACAAATGGGCAAAATGTGGAAACCTTTCAACTGGCTGACTAACAGCATCAACTAGGAAGGGCATATGATGGCTAAAATAGGCTGGTCATGTATAAATAGATATTCCAATGAATTACTATGATTCCCATCTATTTAGCCATGGCTGGCAGTAAACCATTTACAACAATGAATGTGTGACAGACCCTTC
>NW_025060428.1:0-5571 GCF_019279795.1 Protopterus annectens
GTTTTCTAGAGCACCTTCCTGCATAAAAGCAGGACACAGGATGCACGTAGCTAAATGCACAGTACTTATTGTAGTACAATCAGCATAGTTAAAATTATATATTCTTTGACTTACAGGGTGTATAAAACAAGTGGCCATAATAATATCCTTACAGCAACTACAACCAAGACACGGATAGGTGCCATCTCTGGAACTTAGTCACATGGCCCAGTATTGCCAGTTCTCTGTAGCATAATCTGCTCTTAAGATTTCTATCGTTTCGATACGCAAATCTAGGGACATCAGCTAAAACATTTTTCATCTCAGGCAGAGACAGTAATACATTCCAATATTTGGAATCTTCTCTATGTCGCTCGACCTGTTAAAATTTAACACACACTTCAATTTATTGTCATATCACCCATGTGGCATGAGGGATCTAGACCATCCCATCCATCCCTGTCCTGAATAGGCAGCTGTTCTATCAGATCTTTCTGTCATAACCTCATTCATTACCTGATTTACTATCTCTGATGCATATCCCCTTTCAATGAATTCCATTGCCATCTCATTCATCTGTTCCATGTTTGTATCATCATCAGTATTCAATCTGCTTACCCTACAGAATTGGCTTTTTAGTATACCCTTAAAGATGTGTGGAGCATGCATGCTGGTCTTAAGTTTATACTTATTTGCATGGTCAGCTTTCCTGTATACACTTGTCTTGATATTACCGTCTTTCTTCTCCAATTTTATATCTAAATAAGTGATCACCTCTGGAGAGCACTCCATCTTAAAACTAAGAAGATTGATGCTATTTTCCAGATAAGCTATAAAATATCTGACTCATTTTGTCATCCTTCCATAACAGGAAGCAGTCCTCCACAAATCTTTTGTAGAATAGAATTTTGGGATCAATATAGCCATTACCCTTATAAATTTGTTTCAGTTCACATTGATTCAATACCAGATTAGCATATGTATTCGCCATGAGTGTACCCATGGCTACCCCTGATGTCTGGAGATAGGGTTCCCCGTCAAGTAGAAAACTATTATCTGTTAAAATTATATCAATCATCTGGCAAATATTCTCTATCTGGCTGTGGGCCATATTAGTTTCCAAATTCAGAAACTCACATATTGCTTCCACTCCACGTGTATTAGGAATTACTGTAAATAAGGAATTAATATCTAAACATACAAACAAAAAAACAGTCTGATTGTAACCTGTATACAGATAATATCGGAGCCTCTTTCAGTCTATGTGCAATATGTTCTAAGTAAATATTTACCAACCTGCAAAAGCTATATAAAAGATTCTGCTGATTTCTTGATTCAGCTGTCTAGATTCCATATGAATTTTAGTATTCTACCACATAACTCTTTATGACTAAAACCTTCATTTTGCCATACATTCAAAACATGCAACAAATATTCTTTTTGCCATTCTACTAAATTTTTATACATTTTATATCCAATTTCATCGACCTGCTGCCAAATGTATGCTTACCCGTTTAAGCATTTAATCAAATTCATACAAAGTAATTTTTTTTCAACTTCATTATTTACTTGTTCTAAGAATTTTTTTACTTCCCATATTTTCTTTAAACATTTTTTCTACATAATTAACTGCAATTTCCATAATCTGCGATTGACATTTTTACCTCTCCTTTAAATTTTTCATTTCTCTCATTATACTTCTATTCTCTTTCATTATTTTGCTTAAATATGTTGATACTTGTTTTTCTCTTGTAGTAAATGCGTTTGTTTATATAATAATTCCTTGTTTTTTTCATAATTTTTATATGCTTTTCGCTAATCATAACTCTCATTTTTTTTCTAAAATTTCAAAGACATTTTATATATTTTCATATATCATTCTTTTTCCATCTTTCTTGTCTTACTCTTCCATTGTAAAAAAGAACTTTGTTTATATATTTTAAAAATACTCCACCATTCTGACCAATTAGCATAACATGCCTCATGGTAATGTGATCTCTCCATAATTGTATAATTATTCATTTTCCCCTTTCATTCCATTTCTTTTCATTTATGCTTTTTATACCCTTTCCTATTCTAATGTGTTCTTTATTTTCATTTATTTCCTTCCATATTGCCAAATCATCTGTAAATCCTGTTACAACTAGTTCTCCTTCTGCTATAATTGCTCCTTCAGATATTATAAAATAATCATTGTCAGATTGTAGCATATCTCTTTTATATGCCCATAATTTTATATTCCATATCACCAGTTTGCCTCATTTCATAACCTCTGTCATTTTTCTTGCATCTTTTCCGTTCTTTTTTCTGTTACTCCTTAAATCACAATTAAAATCTCCTGTTATAATATCCATATTTACTACTACATAGTCTAACATCTGTTGAAATAATTTATCTTTCTCTACAAATAACATAAGCATATAAAGTTATTAATCTATATACCTTTCATTGCCATGTTAAATCTACAATTGTTATTCTTCCCATCATGAATTTTCTTTTCATACTGTCCTTTTTTTCTTTTCTTTCTGCTCTCCTTAACTACTTACGACATTCCCAGCATGTGAATTTTTCTTTTTTGAGTACTGTCTCCTTTCAAAATAACCTCCAAATCTTATTACTGTATTTTCTCCATTGTTTCATCCCAAGAAACATAATTTTCTGGTTCACTATGGTTGATCACATCTTTTAATGCAAAATCCCGCAACCCTCCCAACTGGAAGGTTGTAGTATGTTCCTCCCTCACTGTCTCTTCCAGTTCACCAAGCAAATTATTTTTGGAAAAAACACTTCAGAATCCTCCATAACTCCACACACACCTTCTTTTGACCTGGCGTTCGCCTGTGCCCCTTCCATTACTTTCTCCATGTTGCACACCATCCTTCGAGCCATCATTTTGCTAGGAACGGGACGTGCACACATACTCGCGCTGTAGAAAGTGTGACTACAGGAATCTCCCTTATGCCCTGGCAAAATTGCCCCTAGTAGTGAAAATACCACCTTGGGTCTCCCCTGAAAAGAGGCCACTAACCTAGTGGGACTAACGCATTCAATAAATGATAAATAAAATAAAATGTTTAAATATGTTTAAACTGGAACACAGGATCACATACATTAACAGAAAAGAAAAAAAACAGAAGTTTCCATTGTTATTGCCTTCGAGTATACTTAAGTTTCTCTTTTTAACCGTTCTTGTTCACTCCATCATTAAATACGTTGTTCATTTCCTGCCTTTTCTTTAACCTCGCTCCTCTTCCAATACATTGTTCTGCACTTAATGTTTCCACATTTGTTTTGATGAAATCTGCTCCTTCCTTTTTCTTAGGATTCCATCTGTAGTTCTTTTATATTCTTTATAATATCCAGAACTTACATTGGGAATAGATTTTGATTTTGATTCTCTCATTTTCTGTTAATACTGTAGAAGAGGTTTAGATCTGTAGACCAAGTATTTTTGATGACATTTAATTTGGTGATGTGCAATAAGTCCATTGGTATTGAGTCAGATGATGTCCTGTATGCCAGACACAGGCTGCCTCTTAATAGTCTGTAGGATACAGAGTATACTGACAGGGCCTTGAGTTGGTCCATGTAGAACATTGTTGTATAGTCCTTGTATTCTTTTAGTAAGGTATGTCTGCGGACGTTCCAGGTGTTGCATGTGACTGGAGACAAACATGCCAAAGGGGGGTATTATATTCATTGACTGGACTAATGAGTGCTGAGTAAAGAGGTACAAAGATCTAAACACGATCCCTTTGTTTATCAGCTGTGCATTATAGAAGGACTTTTTTTTAAAATAATGGACACGTTGGTTAAAAGTTATGGAATCTCGAACAACTGGGTCATCTCTTGGGGCTGTATTTCTAATATGGTAGTTCTCTAGGGTAGAAGACTTCCCAAAGTATTTAGTAATGCATTATTTTGGAGTTTAGTTTCAGTCCATGATTTTGGCATTAGTTAATTTGTGACAAATCTTCCTGCAGTATGGCTAGGTCATTTTGTGGATTCAGTGACTGCCCCTAGCTTGCAGTCATCTGCAAACTTAGTCAGCCAGAGACGTTTGCTGTTGGCTTTCACTTCAGAAAAGTAGATGCTAGTCAAGAGAGGTACCATCACAGAACTCTGGGGAACTCCACTAGTTAATGTTCTCTTTGTGGCGGTAACTTCCCCTATTTTGATTTTCTGCATCCTGTCTGTGAGTAATATGGCAATGCAGAAGATAACGTAGGGGGGGTTTCACAGTTTATTTAGCTTTTGTACTATGCCTGAGTTGGGAATGGTGTCAAAAGCTTTGGGCAGGTCAAAATATGAGATGTGTACCATTTTGCCTTTATCCATTGCTTTGGTGACCTTTTCAGAAAAATTCACCAGGTTGAGTAAGCATGACTTGCCCTTGACAAATCCAAACTGAGACAGTTTGTGTTTGTAGATTCCATATGTCCTGAATGATATTAGTTCCATAAGTCCTTCCATGGCTTTGCATATGAGGCTGGTCAGTCTTATGGGTCTGCAGTTGCTTGTTCTGTGGAAAGTCCTTCATTATGCAGAGGAATGACTGTAGATGTTTTCCATTTGTTTCCTACAAAATATGTATGGAGGCTAATATTGAATAATGTTAGCGGTGTGGCTAAATAGTGTTTAATGCTATTTCATATGCATCCAAGGATATTGTCAGGACGCATCAATGTAGTATTAACTTTTGATAGCAATTTTAGGACTTGGTTTTGTGTGATAGCTGGAGGCAGGCTAGGACAGACATAGGAGAGCGTCGGGTAAAGTTAAAGTGAAATTTATCGCCAGTATCTTCAGCCTCAGTGTAGGTTACATTGTTCATAATCAGCTCAGAGTATTACTGCATTGTGCTTTGAGGTTATGAACATAACTAAAAAAAATGCCTTGTGATTTGTCTTTGGCTTGTTTAGTTATTTTAGCCTCAAACTTGGCTTTGGTGGATTTTATTAAGTTCCTGAGTTGTTTTATTTCAGTGACTAGGACTCTAACAACAAAGTTCTAACAATTTCTGCTGTTATGAAACTTATTCTTTTTTGTCTGTAGTTCATGGTGTACGTTTCTGCATATTCAGGGGAGATTTGAAGCTTGCCAATGCATCACTTAAGAGTAGGCAATTTGTCATAAAGAAATTTCTAAAGGTACTTGGGTGGAAGGGATCTCTGGTTTCAATTTTATTTCAAAGGAGACTGCTTTATGGTCAGACCTAACAAGTGATGAGGACACACAAGGGATGGTGCACGATGCTCCCATATTAGTAAGACCAAGATTCAAGATGTTATTACCCTAGGGGGTACTATGACCAATTGTTTCAGGGCATTTTTATTGCCAAAGTCCAGGAATTTCTGTGCTTCTGCAGTAGTTGTGGTATAGCTTTCCAAGTCTATAGCTGGATTGTTTAGATCACCCAGGAAAATGGTATTGGGTTTAATACTGAATGATTCTAGTTCCTGTAGATGAGCATTGTGGCTTTGTGTCTTAGCGGGAGTTCTATAGCTAGCTAATATATTATACAGGACCTTTCTGATGGTTATTTGTACGACCAGTGAATGCTGCTTTACCAGCCTTGATATGCAAATATCA
>NW_025060429.1:0-5690 GCF_019279795.1 Protopterus annectens
AAAAACTTTATATCAGATGTACGTCAGTTATTATCCCGGGGTTCAGTTAAGAAGTCATATCACAAAAAACTCAGGGAAAATATCCAGGGAAAAAAAGAAAAATCATATCCCGATTTTATAGAAACCCGGAGTTCAACAAAAAGGAAATCAATTTCAGATGTCTCACAGAAAGATTTAACATACAGTTAAAGCCCTATCACAGATGTCTCAGTGTCAGTTAATGATAAAGGGGTTTAACTTAGTTGAACTCATATCCCGATGTCTCAGGTCAGTTAATGATCCCGGGTTCAACATAAATTAAAGAACACTATCAGAGATTTTCAGTTAATGGGAGTTCAAAAAAAAAGGGAAATCATATCAAGATGTGTCAGTTAAAGATCCCGGAGTTCAACACACAGTTAAAGAAATCATATCACAGATGTGTAAAGTTAATCACTCTATCAAGTTTTAGGGCAGAAATCCAACAAAATCAGTTAAAAACATATCAGATTTTCAGAGTCAGTTTAAAGATCCAGGAGTTTAACACCTTTTGGGAACCTATCACAAATGTTCATCAGTTAAGGATAGGGAACATACAGTTTTAAAAATTCATATGACAGATGTGTCAGGGTCAGTTAATGATACAGGAGTTCAACATACAGTTAAAGAACTCATATCACAGATGTCTCAGGGTCAATTAATGATCCAGGAGTGCAACATGCAGTTAAAGAACTCATATCACAGATGTCTCAGGGTCAGTTTAAGATCCAGGAGTTCAACATACAGTTAAAGAATGTATATCACGAATGTGTCAGGGTCAGTTAATTATCCAGGACTTCAACAAACAGTCAATGAACTTTTATCACAGATGTGTCAGGGTGAGTGAATGATCCAGGGGTTCAACATACTTTTAAATAACTCATATCACAGATGTCTCAGCATCAGTTAATGATCCAAGAGTTCAACATACAATTAAAGAACTCATATCACAGATGTGTTAGGATCAGTTAATGATCCAGGAGTTCAACAAAAAGTTAAAGAACTCATATCACAGATGTGTCTGGGTCAATTAATGAACTCATATTACAGATGCGTGAGGCTCAATTAATGATACAGCAGTTCAACATACAGTTAAACAACTCATATCACAGATGTCTCAGGTTCAGTTAATTATCCAGGAGTTCAACATGCAGTTGAAGAACTCATAAATTAGAATTCTCAGGGTCAGTTATTGATCCAGGAGTTCAACATACAGTTAAAAGAAACTCATATCTGAAGACGTCTCAAGGTTCAGTTAATGATCCAGCAGTTCAACAATACCAGTCAAGAATCCTCGTATATCACAGATGTCTCAGCATCAGTGGTAAATGGAACTGGGAGAGTTCAATAAACAGTTAAAGAACCTCATATCACAGATGTGTCTCAGGCCACAATCCAGAAGATCATGGGTCAGTTAATGAACTCATAATACGAATCGTGAGGGCTCAATTAGATGATCCAACTATTTCGCTTTGAAGTTAAACGAATTCATATCACAGATGTCTCAGAGGTCAATTCAATTATCCAGAGTTCGGTAAAAACATGCAGTTGAAGAACTCATAAATTAAATGTTCTCAGAGTCAGTTATTAATGATACAGGAGTTCAACATACAGTTGTAAAGAACTCATATCACAGGATGTCTCAAAGGTTCAGTTAAGTGATCCAGGAGTTCAACATACAGTCAAAGGTGATCATATCATGATATATGTTGTGGGTCAGCGTCAGTTAATGATCCAGGAGTTCAACATAGAACGGAGTTAAAGAAGCTCATATCCCAAGATTTGTCAGAAGTCGTTAATGAATTCAGTATCACAGATGTAATCAGGTTTAGTTAATGATCCAGAATTTAGCAAATATAGTTAAAGAGCTCATATCCACAAATTTGTTAGAATCCAATTAAAGAACTCATATCACACAGATGTGTCACAGTCAGTTAATGATCCAGGAATTCAACACACAACTATTAAAAAGAAGAACTCCTATCACGAAAGCGTTGTGTCAGGGTCAGATTAATGATCCAGAAGTTCAACTAATACAGTTAAAGAACTCCTATCATCAGATATGTCAAATGGTCAGTTAATGATCCTGGAGTTCAACATACGCATTAAAGAACTGATATTACAGATGTCTCAGTTTCAGTTAATGATCCAGGAGTTTAACATCCAAAGTTAAAATAACTACATGTCACAGATGTAACTCAGGAGTCAGTTGTGTAATGATCCAGGAGTTCAACATACCAATTAATGAAATCATATCACAGATGTCTCAGAGGCAGTTTATGACCAGTGAGTTCAACATCACAGTTAAAGATCTCATATCACAGATGTCTCATAGTGTCAGTTAATGATAAAGGAGTTTAACTATATAGTTAATGAACTCATATCACAGATGTCTCATGGTCAGTTAATGATCCTGAAGTTCAACATACAGTTAAGAAGAACACATATCAGAGATGTCTCATGGGTCAGTTAATGATCACGGAAGAGTTCAAAATAGATTTAATGAACTCATATCGCCAGATGTGTCAGGGTCCTGTTAATCGGTATCCAGGAGTTCAAATAATACACAGTTAAAGAACTCATATCACAGGATGTGTCAGGGTCAGTTAATCACCTCTCAGGAGTCAGTTGTATGATCCAGAGAGTTCAACATTACCAGTTATCAAATCTAGTATCACAGATGACTCAGGGTCAGTTAATGGTCCAGGAGTTCAACATACAGTTAAAAAACTCATATCACAAATGTCTCAGGGTCAGCTAAGGATCCAGGGGTATAACATACAGTTTAAGGACTCATATCACAGATGTGTCCAGATCGATTGAATGATTCTGGAGTTCAACATACCATTAAAGAACTCATATCACAGATGTCTCAAGGTCAGTTAATGATCCAGGGATCCAACATAAAGTTAAAGAACTCATATCACAGACGACTCATGTTCAGTTAATGATCCAGGAGTTCAACACACAGTTAAAGACTTCATATAAGATGTCTCACGGTCAGTTAATGATCCAGGAGGTCAACACACAGTTAACAAATTCATATCACAAATGTATCAGGGTCAGTTAATGATCCACGGTTCAACATACAGTTTAAGAACTCATATCACAGATGACTCATGTTCAGTTAATGAACCAGGAGTTCAACACACAGTTAAAGACTTCATATAAGATGTCTCACGGTCATTTAATGATCCAGGAGTTCAACATACAGTTAAAAGAACTCATATCACAGACGTCTCAGGTTCAGTTAATGATCCAGGAGTTCAACATACAGTCAAAGAACTCATATCACAGATGTCTCAGCATCAGTTAAGGACCCAGGAGTTCAACAAACAGTTAAAGAACTCATATCACAGATGTGTCTGGGTCAGTTAATGAACTCATATTACAGATGCGTGAGGCTCAATTAATGATCCAGCAGTTCAACACACAGTTAAACAACTCATATCACAGATGTCTCAGGTTCAGTTAATTATCCAGGAGTTCAACATGCAGTTGAAGAACTCATAAATTAGAATTCTCAGGGTCAGTTATTGATCCAGGAGTTCAACATACAGTTAAAAGAACTCATATCACAGACGTCTCAGGTTCAGTTAGTGATCCAGGAGTTCAACATACAGTCAAAGAACTCATATCACAGATGTCTCAGCATCAGTTAATGACTCAGGAGTTCAACAAACAGTTAAAGAGCTCATATCCCAGATTTGTCAGGGTACGTTAATGAATTCATATCACAGATGTGTCAGGTTTAGTTAATGATCCAGGAATTTAGCAAACAGTTAAAGAACTCATATCACAAATTTGTTAGGGTCAGTTAAAGAACTCATATCACAGATGTGTCAGAGTCAGTTAATGATCCAGGAATTCAACATACTGTTAAAGAACTCCTATCACAAATGTGTCAGGGTCAGTTAATGATCCAGAAGTTCAACATACAGTTAAAGAACTCCTATCACAGATATGTCAGGGTCAGTTAATGATCCTGGAGTTCAACATACCATTAAAGAACTGATATTACAGATGTCTCAGTTTCAGTTAATGATCCAGGAGTTTAACATCCAGTTAAAATAAATCATGTCACAGATGACTCAGGGTCACTTAGTGATCCAGGAGTGCAACATACAGTTAATGAAGTAATATCACAGATGACTCAGGGGCAGTTTATGACCCAGGAGTTCAACATACAGTTAAAGATCTCATATCACAGATGTCTCAGTGTCAGTTAATGATAAAGGAGTTTAACATATAGTTAACGAACTCATATCACAGATGTCTCATGGTCAGTTAATGATCCTGGAGTTCAACATACAGTTAAAGAACACATATCAGAGATGTCTCAGGGTCAGTTAATGATCACGGAGTTCAAAATAGATTTAATGAACTCATATCATAGATGTGTCAGGGTCCGCTAATGATCCAGGAGTTCAACACACAGTTAAAGAACTCATATCACAGATGTGTCAGGGTCAGTTAATCACTCATATCACAGAGTTCTCAGGGTCAGTTTATGATCCAGGAGTTCAACGTACAGTTATCAAAATCATATCACAGATGTCTCAGAGTCAGGTAATGATCCAGGAGTTTAAAATCCAGTTGTAGAACTCATATCACAAATGTGTCAGGGTCAGTTAAGGATCCAGGGGTACAACATACAGTTTAAGAATTCATATCACAGATGTGTCCAGGTCAGTTAATGATTCTGGAGTTCAACATACCATTAAAGAACTCATATCACAGATGTCTCAAGGTCAGTTAATGATCCAGGAATCCAACATAAAGTTAAAGAACTCATATCACAGACGACTCATGTTCAGTTAATGAACCAGGAGTTCAACACACAGTTAAAGACTTCATATAAGATGTCTCACGGTCAGTTAATGATCCAGGAGGTCAACACACAGTTAACAAATTCATATCACAAATGTATCAGGGTCAGTTAATGATCCACGGTTCAACATACAGTTTAAGAACTCATATCACAGATGTTTCATGGTCAGTTAATGATCCAGGAGTTCAACATACAGTTATAGAGCTCATATCACAGATGTCTCAGAGACAGTTAATGAACTGATATCACAGATGTGTCAGGGTCAGTTAATGATCCAGAAGTTCAACAAACAGTTAAATAACTAATATCATAGATGTCTTGAGATCAGTTAATGATCCAGGAGTTTACCACACAGTTAAAGAACTCATACAACAGATGTCTCAGGGTCAGTTAATTATACAGGACTTCAACATACTGTTAAAGAACTCATATCACAGATGTGTCAGGGTCAGTTAATGATCCAGAAGATCAACAAACAGTTAAAGAACTCATATCACAGATTTATCAGGGTCAGTTTAAGAACTCATATCACAGATGTCTCAGGGTCAGCTAATGGTCCAGGAGTTCAACATATAGTTAAAGAACTGATATCACAGATGTGTCACTGTCAGTTAATGATTCAGAAGTTCAACATACAGTTAAAGAACTCCTTTCAGATTTCTCCGGGTCAGTTAATGAACCAGGACTTCAACATACAGTTATAGAACTCATATCACAGATGTCTCAGGGTCAGCTAATGGTCCAGGAGTTCAACATACAGTTAAAGAACTGATATCACAGATGTGTCACTGTCAGTTAATGATTCAGAAGTTCAACATACAGTTAAAGAACGGTCATATAA
>NW_025060430.1:0-4709 GCF_019279795.1 Protopterus annectens
GGGCGCAATGACCTCCCCTGATTTAGATGTGAATCCCTTCATGATTAGGTGTGCTATATAAAATGTTTTTCCTAACCACTTTGGCCACGTGGTTGTCAAATGAGAGATTGCTATCAACTTGGGTCCCCAGGTCCCTAATTACTTCTTCCATACTTAATGGACTACCACCTATGTGGTAATTTGTGGGCACTTTGTTTTTGCCAAAGGAGATGACTATACACTTTTTGGCATTTAGCTTGAGGCCATGGCTCGCACCAGTTTTCTGTTTCTTTGAGGCCCTTTTGTAGGATGCTTGTGTTGGCTGGAGAGTTGATTATGGCACCCAGTTTGCAGTCATCTGTGAACTTGGTCAGCCACAGTCCTTCTGTGTTGGCCTGTACCTCCGAGAAATATATAACGAACAAGAGAGGTCCCAGGACTGAGCCTTGTGGGATGCCACTTGTTACTGGTTTGGAGTCTGACATGGCTCCAGCAATTCTAACCATGTGGGTTCTGTTCTTGAGCCAGTTTGCAACCCATCTAGTGAAATAGGGGTTTATATTTAAGCTGGTGAGCTTATCTATAATCCCCAGTGGGTATTGTATCAAAGGCTTTTGCAAGGACCAGGCAGGCTGTGTGGGCCACCTTCCCCTCGTTAATGGCCTTGGTGACTGTTTCAAAGAAATCGACCAGGTTTAAGAGGCAGGATCTGCCCTTAACAAAGCTGAACTGGGTAGGATCCAGTGTCTGTAGGTCCCCAATATCTTTATTTATGATGTCCATGATGATCCTTTCCATAGCTTTGCAGACCAAGCTAGTCAGGCTTATGAGGCGATAGTTTCCAGGCATTTTAAGCAACAAGGGTTTTTGTTAAACTGTTAAAGAGACATCGCCCCTTGATTTGGAAAACAGTTATTTTAAAAATTGTTTAAATTTGGGGGATTTTTCCCCAAAGGCCTTAGTTTTTTGTGCCGAAGGGGGAAACCCAGAGTTTCGCCATTTTTCAGGACTTTAACAAATTTTTTCAACACTGTTGGCTTGGATTTTTTAGGGTTGCTTGTTGAAAATAACATTACCAAAATGGGGGAACTTAAAATAGAGATCATTCAATTAGAGAGTGAACTCAAAGATCTTTTGGGTGGGGTTTTGGGGGTGAACTGTTCACTGTTTTGCAAAAAGAACTGGACCAACATCCCCTGAGGTTATTAGTAAAGGGGTTAAATTAAGGCATTACTTTATGATAGCGGGTGGCATATACCCAATAAGAATAATTTTAAAAGGCAACAGGTGACACTAACAATCATTTTTTCCTGTTCAGGAATGCCCCCCTTTTGCTCAACTACTAATTCCAGGGAAGTGTATACCAATGGGTCTAATAGTGAAAGTGTGGTATGTCAAACTAGGCGAACTGAGAATAATTTAAACGGTAATGAACATCACAAGCATTTGGTCAAAGAGTCAGTTATAGACTCTTCTGTTGCTGAAGATTTGTTCAATGAAGAAATAGTCATTGAACCAGACAACATTGATGGTGATGTCAATGGCCAACCAACCAGTACTGAAGGATCGGTTCGACCTAAGGTCAGAATCAATAATAACACCGAAGGAAACATCAAAAGTGCCTCTATTCCAGCTTCTACTTTTTTAAACAAAAGAGGAGGCCAAAGCAACAGGAACACGGTTCTGACTCGCAGTCAGACCTTTCTGGGGTCCAGTTCTTCGACCGAAGAAACTTAGTTGGGACTTTTGACCAGTTTAATATTATTAATTTGACAAATTATTGTTTTTCAGACTGTGAATTAGATGTGTTGAAGTATGGTTTAAATTTTATTCCCCCCAAAGGGTGTCACTAACACTATTATTGATATTAAGAAATTCTCTAGGAAATTAAATATACAATACACTTTGCATTTTTTAAATAACAAGGAACAGACTCAAAAGTCTTTGGTGAAACCATCTACCTTCACACCTCATTTACACAATACTATTAAAGTATTTGAGGAACAATGTATTGCTGACATTAATAGAGCTTTAAGTGTTAAGAGACATTTTGCTGATAATCTAACTGGGGGTGGGGGGTGGTCTTTAACCTGAAAACATTATGTCATCGTTTGGTTCATGAAAACGAAAAGGGGGTAATATTGTGATTATGGATCAGGAAGTTTATCACAACAAAATGTTAGAAATCATTAACAATTTAGAGGAATACGAAAGTATCACACTGTTTGATTATAAACGCAGGGTACGCATGATACAGTCTGAATTGTATGGTTTATTTATGTCAGGAGACATCACCAGTGAGGTTTACAATTTTTGTGTTGTTACTGAGCCACCCGGGGGGATTTTTTGGGAAATTTCCAAAAACCACATAAAAACATCAAGAATCCCCCACTTAGACCCATCGTCTCCAGTCCACATTCCATCACAGAAGGTATCTCTCTGGTAATTGATTTAATTTTGGGTCCCATTTTAGGGAATGAGTCATCTCACGTCAGGGATTCCTGGCATTTTTTAAGTAAGCTTGGTATTCACTTACAGGAACATAATTTTGTTCCTTCCAAGGACATCATTTTCACAGTTGATGTCATATCTTTATATACATGTATTCCCCATTTGGAAGGCATTGATGCTGTTTGTGAATTTTTGGCTAGAAAAGGAGGCAGATTCACAGGGGGGACCATTTCTACCATTAGGTTATTTTTAGAGTTAATCTTAGAAAATAACATTTTTCTTTTTGGTAACCATTATTACAGACAAAAGAGAGGGGTAGCGATGGGGTCTCCTGCAGCTCCAGCGTTTGCGAATATAGTAATGGCCTTCTGGGAGTCTGAAGCGTTACCCTGTTTAAAAAAGAAATTCAACATCAAGTTTTTTTGTCGTTACATTGACGATTTGTTTTTTATTATTGAGGGTGATTCTCTGACAGTTGATGAGTTTTTTACAGATATTAACTCCATTTTTGATTATGTTAAGTTCACCATAGGAAATGTAGGAACCACGGTGAATTTTTTGGATGTATCAATATATTGGGATATTGACGATGAACGTTTACATAGTAAGATCCATCGTAAAGAGACGTTCACTAATGGGTACTTGCACCATTCTAGTAACCATCCCAGACATGTTATTAGAAATATACCTCGAGGACAGTTTATACGAGCAAGTCGGATGACATCCAAAAAGAAAGATTTAATACATGAATTTGACATTGTCTTTTCTTTATTTTTAGATAGGGGGTATGATTTTTATCAATTGACATCTGTTACAGATGAAATACTAGGTAAACGTGATAGTATGTTTAAACCTATTATTGATTTCCCTGGTTCAATTAACAGTGAACCGAACCAGAGAACTATTGGGGGTGGTTATAACATGAACACCCTGTGTTCCTTAGACACCAGTTCTGATAATTTTTTGATCAGACAGATCATTTGTGACAACTGGAAAATTATTAATGGGAATGAAGAGATAAAAAGGACCTTAGGTGAGGGTCCCAGTTTTGTTTTCAGGAACCGTTATAATTTGAAGGGAATTTTGGAGAACAGGACACCACACGTACCTATGATGAGTACCAACAAGGTAGGCATGCATGCCTGCCATTGTTGTAACATGTGTCGTTTTATTTCAGAAGGTCCTTATATTAAAATTGATACTTTTGATAATACTTTTAAGGTACCCTGTTATGCTGATTGTAAAACTAAGGGGGTGGTTTACATTAGTTTATGTTCAGGTTGTCCTGCATACTATGTTGGCATGACCACTCGTTGTCTTAACACCAGAATTAGAGAACATCTTTACAGCATTAGAATGAAAGATGAAAATAATGCCCTGTATAAACATACCAAAACCTGCAATAAATACAAAAAATTTTTGTTTTCTATTTTGGAAGTTGTTCACGCTGATCTCCGGGCTGGAGATTTTAAGAATTTTTTAGAGCAGCGTGAAACTACATGGCAAATCAAACTTAAATCAGATAAGTTTCCTGGTCTAAATGATTTTATCAACATTAAATGTTTTCTTAAACATAGGAAATTACAAGTGAACAAGGGCTTGGATTCATTTGGGCTTTTATGAATAAGGTTTTTTTAAATCATTGATTGTTTTTTTCTAATTGAGTAATTGGTTGTTAATTATTTTGTTATTTAAATGTATTGGATTGTGGTTACCCTGTATTCTGATGAAGTTTTTACGAAAGCGGGTATTAAACGTTTTGGCTACGCTATCACCGTGTGTTTCATCTTTCACTTTGGCTGCTTTTATTGTTTCCAGGATCTGTTGAGGCACCACCTTTGTGGAGAAGGACCACTGTTGCTGTACGCCACTCTTTGAGTACATATCCTGTAGTAAGGCTGAGATTGAACAGTAGTTTTATGTTTGGGTTTAGTTCTTCTTGGAGTTCATGTGGGACACAGCCCGGGACACCATCTGGTCCCATTGATGCTGTGTTTTTTGCTTTGGAGACGGCGGCTCTTACCTGAGCATCTGAGATGTCAGGGGGGGCAGCACTCTGCTGGCATAGATATTTGCCCTTTGGGTGGGGAGGGCAGAGAAGCTTGCATTGAACCTGTCAGCTAGGATGTTGGCAATGTCTGTGGGTTCGGTGTATTTTTTGTCATTTTGGAGTAATTCTGAGCATATCTGGGAATTCCCACCCAGGTTCCTAACATAACTAAAGAAAGCCTTGTGATTATCCTTAGTGTTCTGTGCAATTTTTCTCTCGAAGGTGGCTT
>NW_025060431.1:0-4890 GCF_019279795.1 Protopterus annectens
GGGCTGGATTGGGTTAAAAAAAAAGTTTTGGGGGGAAAAGAAAAAGGGAAAATTTGGGTCCAACCAAAAGTTTAAAACTTTAATTCCAGAGCACTATGTCAGTGGTAAAATATTTAAGGGAAATTTGGAAGTGTTTTTTCAGACTATAACCAAATATATCTTTGTTTTTAAAAGGCAAAAGAAAGGTTAACCCACCTGGTTTATAAAGTATACAAGATTTCTGTACTAGCTTTTGTTTGATAGACATGTTGCAAATATCCAGTAAAGATGACTTGCAGTGGTTCCCCCAACCTTTGCTGGTGCCAAACCCTATGCACAGGGATGTAGCCAAACATATATATGTTGTACTTGGACCTCATTTTGCTGCCCCTAACATCCACCTTTCATTTAAAAATGCACTCATCCCTCAAAATGCTGCCCCTATTCACCTTGGAAAAGGATACATTTTTTCAGCTGTTGTCCTTATAACTATAATGTATCTTACAGGTTTCATATAACTCCGTGCAGTAGACACTAGTTTTCAGACAGTCCTAAACCTTTTGTGTTCTTTAAGCCATAAAGTTTTTGAGACATGCTAAGAAGACATGTACTTTTTGCTGGATCTTAGCTACATCCCCCCAGATCTAACCAGGGGAAGATGCCCCTCAATTCACAGTGGGACAGTAGGTGCAGACACTGATTTTAGGAAGCTAAAGGAAATATGCTTGGAGCCTGTATTAGAATCTCTTCACTTTAATAAACCACTACTGGGTAATTGTTGTTCTAGCACAGTTGGTCAGGGACAAAACAGTTTAAGCAAAGAACATTAAAAACATGCCAACATGATGATGTAGTAAAGCCCAGGGCAGGCAGTTAGGTATGGGAAGGGGAAGCAGTCCCTCCTACCCAAAAGAGAAATGTTCCTTTCCTTCTCCACAGTTTCTAGGTAGAAAAGTATCCTATTTCAAAGAAGACTAGTATTATGTGACTGCAGACTTCTGGTATAGGGAGATCATTTCTTTTGCTTACAGTATTAAATTCAAAACTAATTTCTTCTGGTTGTAATTCAAAGCTTTCTTTCCTGTTCTAGGAGTGCCCTCAGTTTTCAAACAGGTCAGTTAAAAAAAAAAAATTAATGAAAAAAGAAAGATTTGGAACCAGTTACACAACAGGTTACTGGAAATGGTCCCAAAGTTCGAAAAGAGATGATGATTTCAGGCTTTTCCTGATGACAAAAAAGATGGTCTGTGAAGACCAGCTCTTGATCCTTCCAGATTAAAGAAGTTTGAGTTAAAAAAAAATGTTGAATGCTAATCTTATAGGCCCTCATCAATCCATTCCTGTAGTATGTACTGCTAGTTACCCTAAATTTAAAGGCCCCTCCCCCCCATACATTTCATATTCACAAGTAAAGCGAACCATACTTCTCAGCCTGAAATCATAAAAAATCTGGACAAAGGCGCATGAAAAATAGGTACAAATCTGTATGCTGATTAACATATCATTTGCATACATAATTATGTGACACCACCCACTCTGGTGGAATTGTGGGATACCAAATTTTAAACACAAATTGAAAAACAAACAAAATATTACACATAAAATAAACAGAACAGTAGCATTTTATTTAAATTAATATTTGAACTTGTATTCAAACTTTGTACTTGTGCAAACTGCAAAACTAAAATACAATTTTCTTTTATAAAAATATAATTAAATGCATCAGCCTTCCACAGCCAGAAAATAAATGAGCTGGATTTAAACAGAGGAAATCAGCAGATAGGTAGATTTACTAGGTATTTCCACCAAAGAGGACTTTCTCAGGACTGCAGCATCCACCCCCTTTAAAGGTACAACACAGTACAATATCAGCAATCCATCTACATACTGTGGTAGTAGAACCCACAGCCTTCTGCATCAAAAGCAAGTGTACTACCTGATGTTCTTTGTGTTTCACTGTTGCAGTCATCACATTTGGGTTTTTTTCCCCCCGGGCCTTTGTCAAAGTCTTGGGTCCTGCATCGGTTGCTTTTCATCTTCCTGACATCAGGTAGGGGTAAAAGCATGCAGGGGAAAAAATTTTTTTCCCCGGGGAAAGAAAAAATTTCAAGTGCCATTTGGCTGACTCCTGAAATTTTCGTTTTGAGTTTCAGAACCAAGTCTTCAACTAAAGCTAAGTACCCCCTTGGGGAAAATTTTTTTTGCTCTAAACCGTGTCAGTAAAAGTCAATAATTGTTTTTTTGGAAAGCAAATACCTCAAAAGATTTTCATTTACTGTATTCCTTGCCTAGGCCCAACGCACTTTGTCGGTTTTGTGCCTTATTTAAACAAAAACCTTTTTTGCTTCTAAATATTTTGGTAAGGGTTTAATTATCCAGATATGTCTTTGTAAAGACTACCGACATTCAAAAACAAAGATAAAGACAAGGGCTAGGTCCAAAGCTGCCGGGGGCCCTCCTATGCCAGTCCAGTTTGAGGGTTTTAGCCCTGATACCCACTACTTCAGATTCGCAGGCCTCTACTGAGACCCATTGAGTCCGGTATGCCGAGATGCTTCAACTGTGGAACCTGATGTCTCTACCCTTTGGGTGGGTCGAGGCTGTGCAGGCACCGGCTTCTGAGGGGGTATTCAGGCCCACTGACTTGCATATTAAACCGAGCATCTTCTTCTTCAAGGCCTAAAACTCAAACATGCCTAGAAAACGACACCCGCCCGCATGGTCAGGCCTTATGCCTAAAAACAATGATAAGAATGGCTGAAGACCTTATTACTTTAATCAGGGAAGCCAACTTCCCCTCTAAGAGACCTAGGACTGAATTTGCTTATGATCTTCTGACCAGGATTCTGAAATTTCTGTTTCCTCTGACCAGGTTTTACCCTTATCTACCTATGAGGATTCTGATGCAGAGGACTCTTTTTCCCCCTCCCCTTTTTTTTTTTCCCCCTTTTTTTTTTTTGGGGGGGTTTTTCAAAAAAAAATTTTTTTTCCCCCCCACAGGCCTTTAGCTATCCCTCCTGTACTGACATTGTTGATGATGCCTTTTCTGAATCAGCTTGGCCCTGATTCTTTACCTCCTGCTCCCAGAAAACCTGATGGATATTACAGGATTCCTGACTCAAGTTCCTTTTTTAAAAATCCTACTGCGGATCCTGAGACCATTTCACAGGGACCCAAGGGCATTAAGGCTACTACTGCCAAAAATCCTACCCCCTCTGTTAGAGATCCAGGGCCCGGATAGATGGGGTAAGAAGGGATACACTTCTGCAACCTTGGCCATTAGGGCCTTAAACTGCCATTTCATATGTTAAAGTATCAGCAGCATATATGGATTGCTTTAAAAAGAAAATTATGTTGATTCCTGACTGTGCTGAAAATAAGGATTTAGAGGCTTTAATGCATTCTGCTGAAAAGGGTTTGGAAACATACTTTGCAATGTGGGTTTTTATTCTAGAGGCATCTTGCAGGGCTGCTTTACTGGGTCTGTACTTAGAAGGCATGCTTGGCTTAAGGAGCAATCTTTGCCAGATCATGTTAAAGCTAAATTGCTGGATGCTCCCCTTTAAAACAGGACCCTGTTTGGCAACAAAGCAAAAAAGTTCTTAAAAGATGGAGGAAAACTAAATCTATGCAAACTGTTAAAGATTTCCTACAAGTACAACCTCCAAGATTTAGTAGGCATTGGCCCTCAAGAATTGGTCCCTTTCCCGCCTCTTCCAGGCCTTCTCAGTCCAAACCCAGGAAACCCGCAGAACACCCAGGCTTCAGTCCCAGGGTAGCACAGGACTAACAGTGGGGGCTCCCCTTCCAAATCAGGGAGTAGTAAGACCCCCCCCTTTGGGAAACTGTCTCAATGACTTAACCTTAAAACTTCCAAGCACTTCTCAACTGACTGCTCCTTTAGGGGAAAGATTGCTCTGCAGGCAAAAACTGGGAACTCATTACCCAGGGCAAATGGGTTTTAAATATAGTTTCCCAAGGATACAGATTTCACTTCCACTTTCCAAACCCCCAAAACGGTTGGCCAGATCTCCCCCTAGTGGGCAGAGGCTCAAAAGCAAGTCTCTCTTTAAGCAAAAAGGCTATTCAAACTGTACCAGAAGGGGAAAAAGGGGACAAGGTTTACTCAAGACTTTTCCTGGTACCCAGAAAAGACAATCTGGGGCCTATCCTGGCCTTTCTATATTTAAAAACCCTTTTTTGGGGATTCCAAAATTCAAGATGCTAACTCTTCACCAGTTCTTCCTATGCTAGGCAAAATGCCTTTGGCAACACTGGATTTAAAGAAGCTACCTGCACATCCCAATCAGGGGAATCTTGCAGAAGATACCCATGCTTCAAAGCAAGCTACATGCACTATCAGTTCTCTGCACTGCCCTTTGGCTTATCTACTGTGCCCAGGGTACTCACAAAGTGCCAAGCTCCAGTCATTGCATTTTGCAGGCAAAAAATATTCAAATATACCCATACCTGGATGATTGTCTAATTCAGGCAGAAAGCCAGGACATACTTTTGAATCATCTGGCATTTGTAAAAAGGTGCTAACTTGTCTGGGGTACACCATAAATGAAAAGAAATCACATCTGGTACCCTGTCAACAAATTATATTCCTGGGAGCAAGCTTGAACACAACTTCCCAGATGGCTTTCCTCCCCCAGAGAAACAAATTCATTTGACAACTTACTTCAAACTAATGGGCCCAACAAAAAAACCCCTGCCCCAATTCCTTTCAAGGCAAAAAAAACTGGCAAAAAGGGGCCTTTGGGGGTTTTTTTTATTAAACCTTTTCCCCCCCCGGGGCCCCCCCTTTCTAAACCCCCCAAAAAAATTCCCATTATGGGGGAAAGGAACTGGCCCCTAAAAGAGGAAAACTTTCAAATTTTGGTTAAAAACTTAAAAAAAAGGCCCCCC
>NW_025060432.1:0-4788 GCF_019279795.1 Protopterus annectens
CGAAGCAATGGAAACCATCCACGCAACTAACAGCGGGCAAAACTGTTTCTTCCATTTATAATGCGACCCAAACCCAGGAACCCCATCATTTCCTGAGAACATTGGAGAACATCATATGTTCCTCTAAACACCATTATATTAGACTTCAACCACCCAAACATTGGATCAAACCACTCAAGCCCACACACCTCACCCAACGGTTCCTAGTATTATAAACTCAAATGCTATGGAACAACTGGTCACCACCCCACAAGAGGGGAAACATATTGATCTGGTCATCACAAACATAGGGACTTGTGTCTCCACACCCGTGTATACCCCACTGGTAAGGTCAGACCACAATTAATCTCACTGACATCTATATCCCGGTCCCCACCCCAGCCAAGGTAAATCTACACGGTGAAGAATCTCAAAGCAAACTTCATTTCAAAACTGAGGTAGTATCCTTCAAAGCCCCTGGGCCAGTGGAAAACACAACTCAAAACCGCAGGAATCCTTCAAACGCATTCTATGGACACACCCCACAGGAAATGTAGAAGGGACTGCGCTATCTCAATAAACCATTTCCTCCAAAGGCAGAGACCGTCTGTGACCACATAAATAAGCCAACAAAAGGAGGAAGCACATGATAAAGCAAAATCCCAAAAAGGAAGGCATCTATGATCAGTACTATGAAGCTACGATCCTCAGCAAAATCATCTAAGGTCATTTAAAAGAAAATTGCACAAGATACTAAGACAATCACAAGGTCTTCTTTAGTTATAACAGAACCCATGTTCCCAGATATGTTCGGAAAGTTAGTGCAAATGACAAAAATACACTGAACCAGACATCCTGGCAGACAGATTCAGTGCACCCCCCATCCCCCAAAAAGAGCAAATTCCATCCCAACAGAGTGTAGCCTCCCAGACATCACAGATGAACAGGTGAGAGCTGCTCTCCAAAGCAAAAACACAGCATCATGGGACCGGACTGCCCTGGCCAAGGCCTTACACGAAGCAAGATGAACCCTAACCTCACATTAAGTCACTGTTCAAGCTCAGCTTCCACCACAGGATATGTACCGGGTGAATGGCGCACAGCAACAGTGGTCCCGCTTCCGCCGCGAGGCAGAACGACCCCGGGAAACTATCGCCTATAAGCCTGACTAGTTTGGTCTTGCAAAGCTATAGAGCATATCATCATGGAACCACAACAATTATACCGGTGAAACCTTCAGACACTGATCCTACCCAGTTTGGCTTTGTTAAAGTGCACCTGCCTCCAAACCTGGTCACTTTTGAAACAGTTACCAGCCATAGACTTAAGGAAGTGAAGTTCACACAGCCACCTGGACTCCTCACAAAGCCTTCAACACAATATCATTCTACTCAGGTGTATCATAAATAAGTTTCACTAGTTGAAGACAACCCAGAGTATCACAAGACAAGGTGAACTGGCCTGTGGATAGAACGACATGGTCAGGAATTTCAGGTGCCTTGTCAGACTCTAAACCAGTTACAAGTGGAGTCCACAAGGTTCAGTCCTGGGATCCTCAATGTATTTATTTCTGAGGTACAGGCAAACACGGGAGGACTATGATGACCAAGCCCAGACAACAAACTGGTGCCATAATAGACTCTCTCCATGACACAAGATCCTCCCAAAAGGGTTCCTATAGACAGAAACTGTTAAAGTCATTTGTGTTAAAGCAAAAAATGTATAGTCATCCCCTTTTTGGGAAACAGCGCCCACAGACTAACACATAGGAGGTAACACATTAAGTAATGTATAAAGCACTAGGGGATTTAAATCTAAGTATAAATTCTCCTTTGACAATCATTGCCAAAGTGGTTAGAAAGACCTTCTCTATATAGCCCACCTCATCACGAAAAGGTTTCACATCTAGATCAAGAGAGGTCTTGTGCTAATTTCTATTCCCATCACCATCAATTTATAATTGAATACAATGTCTCATTTGGGATGTACTTTACCCGACACCTGCAGCAACTGGAAAGACCCCTGGGCAATTTCACCAAGAGGATCAAGGACTCAAAACAGATGCCCAAGGCAGTTAGGGCTAAAGAAAATTTGCCCCACTCATGCTTACCACCCACTCAGAGGCGATCTGCAGCCCACATATAAAGCCAGCGTCCAACCCAAATCAATGGACATGCTCCACTCAAGAAATTTAAACTCGTTGGGAGCTTGCTACATGCTCCAGAGACTTAAACCCCGCACAGAAATGTATTAGGACATGCTGAGGACATCTCAGGTCCAGAGAATCCTCACTGGAACAAAATCCCAGTCCAGGTTAGCAGAGTCTCATTGACCCTCTTCAAGAGAAATCTTGACGAGTGGATGATCGGCATACCCCTGGATCTCTTCTGAGTCCCCATGACAGATGCATAATAAACTACAAAGGGGGCTATATTCTCAGACCCACTTCAAAGGCAATAGTCTACAACCTAAAAGGTGGCGTAAAAGCTAAACACACCTATTAGGCTTTATAATGAGGGCAGATAATGGCATCAACCTATGACCCTATGAATTGCATAAAGGAATATGAGTGATGGCTGATCTTGATGCGCATGAAGGGTTAGTGGGGTCAAATGGGTGGCAAGCAGAAGCTCGCCACATAAGAACAGCATGAAGTGAATATAGGAGGGAAGAAGGCATAGTTTTGAGGGAACCAGTCTATTTAAGAAGTGAGAGGGGTTTGCAATGATAAAGAAGAGGAAAGAGGTAAGAAGGAAGAAGCAGGACTGACAGGGGAGGTACCAGCACAACAGAGGAGCAACAGTGGGGCAACGCACACTCACAGAAGGTGGACAATGGGTGATGGAAGCACTGACCATAAACAGATACCTAGTGACACGTGAAGCTTGTAAACATAATGAAGGGGATATGGAGGAGTACAGATGGCCTGCCTGAGTGATCCTGAGAGTAACCCCCAGATGTCAGTCACCTCCATAGCAGCTGGCACTTGTAGCCCAAACAACAAATAATCATGAAATGCACCAGCTGCAAAAGGAAGATACTCTAGGCTGCCTGTATAGGCATCCAATTGCTGGTCAACTTCAATCCTTACCAACCACTGCATTTTATAATGGGTGACCAAGAGGACCACTCTGGACCACTCTCAGAAGAGGAGCCATTGCCCTTCTCATAGGAGATGACCTCCAGGTCATCTTGCACAGAGGGACCTTTGTGTCTCTGTAATGCTCCAGGACTGGAGACTACTAGTGACGCAGCAGCAGCATGGTGGCTGATTCAGAGTGCAGTGACTGCCACCTCAACACAGCCTACAATTCAGCCATTCCTGTAGGAAGAGGAAAACAAATGACAAAAAGAGAAATAAATAAAACAGATTAGTATGTGTCTATGACATGTTATTACAGTCTACCTCTTTCCAATATGCCACTGCAGATGGCAAGGCTCTAATAGAATGTGTTTTGATACTGCCTGGAAGTGATTTGCCATGGTGGGAGTAACAAAAGACTGTAACTGAAGAAAATCACCTTAAAGTAGTCTGTTTTGACATGGGCTGTCCCTTTTTTACCTCATCATAAAAACAAATAGCTTGGAAATAATTTTATTGATTGCAGCGGTTAATGCTAATAAGCCTCCACAACAAGGAGGTTCTCTGGTTGATTTCGGCTGGGGGTGCCTTCTGTGTGGAGTTGTATGTTCTCCCTGCGTTCGCGTGGGTTTCCTCCTGGGTACTCAGTTTTTCCTCCATTCTAAGACATGCTTCTAGACATTTCTCCCCGGGTCTCCACTGAAAACAGGATCTGTGGAACCTAGTCGGACTTTCCCAGTCAACAAATGTTAAATAAATAAAATAAAAAATAAATAAATAAATAAATAGTAAAGCACAGACAGCAATCCATTGGTCACTGTACCCGCATTTGCTTTCTAACAGAGTGAAATTGTTCCAGTGGCATCTCTATACTATGTAAGTGGCCTTGAGCATCAGTTTTATAGTCAGACCATCATGCTTCCACTGATCAGGTTGCTCTTCCTTGAGGTCACTGTAGCAGCAGGTGTGTAAGATCTTGGTTTCAAGCTATATGACAGGAGCCATCTGAATTCAGCAACTGAAGGGTCATATTAACCTGGGTCAGAAACAGAAAGAAAAATGGTAGTCAGTAAGCTGCATGATCAAGACCATCGATTGTCATCATCAGGTTGTATAGTTGTATGATGAACACCAGTGTCATGAGACAGTAATATGGGCCTTTCGGTAGTTGTTCATGTACCGGCTGACCTGGAAGATACAAGAAACGAACAGCGGCATTGGCTATGGCTGATAACACATCTTACATCGCAATATTCAAATAGCCAGGCTACATCCCCGCCACACATTAGTATAATTACTGTGTTCTGAGACATATTTTAGCAAGATAAATTTAAAAAAGCCTGGTCACCATTCTGTAGTTAGCAAAGACTCATGTTTTAATCAGGTGTTGCCTGTCAAACAACTTTGTGATCCCCAAGCCATCAGTTACTGTTACAGAGCATAACAGATGAATAATGAGGGCACACTGCCCACAGCCGTCAGTTAATGATACAGAGCACGACAGATGAATACTGAGGACACCCCCGAGCCATCATTTAATGATACAGAGCATGACAGATGAATACTGAGGACACACCCCCCAGAGCCATCATTTAATGATACAGAGCATGACAGATGAATAATGAGGACATACCCCACAGAGCCGTCCGTTAATGATACAGAGCATGACAGATAAATACTGAGGACACACCCTTCAGAGCCGTCAGTTAATGATACAGAACATGACA
>NW_025060433.1:0-4606 GCF_019279795.1 Protopterus annectens
CTCCCGCCCCCCTTCCCCCCCCCGCAGGAAATGAGCCTCATGGACGAGTTAGAAATTGCGAAGGATAGCCAACTGAGAGCTAACCGACTGGGCTAGCTGCTCAGGTAGGTTACCGAGAGGAATCTGACAACCCTTGACCAGATCCCTCTGAAGCCTGGTAAAATGTGCCAAATAATTCAGAGCCCTTTAAAGGGTAAAGGCCGCTGAAGTCAGGGTGCGCTCCCGTCCATCTCCTAGACTCCTTATTAGGAGGATGGGACGAAGCCTCTGCCAGCCCCTGTTGTGTAGCAGATGCCACCACCATGGCATCTACAGCCACGCCTTTAGTAAGGAACTCCTTCGGGGAGCAGACTTTATTTGGCGAAGGACTGGTTCCACGTATCTGGGCCCCGACAAACTAAATCCAGAAGCTCGAAGGCGGAGACACCCAGGAGGCGGAGGGCTGAGCCCCAAAGGCCTTGAGGAGCACTGACTCATCAGCAGAGGGGTTTGGATATCCGGGCCCCTTTGTTTGAGGATCTCTAAGATGTCTGAAAATGAGACATCATCCGAGGCGACTGGGACCCTCTGCATCATCAAGATCAGTGTCCGATGTAATAGACTCGGGGAGTCCACGTGCTTCCTCTTGCACGATCTCTTCCTTGGGGTTCCTCTGAAGACAACCCCGAAGAACCCTCAGGAGGAGGGAACCCCCACGGGGGGTAACCTCAGGCCTCGGGCTGCTCACGGACAGGGGAACTGCCAAAGACCCAGTCTCCACGCCCAGGGAAGGTGCTGGTAAAGCCGGAGAGATGGCCCAAGAGGACTTGGCCAAGGCTCTCCTCATGGCCCTCATAGCCGCACCCCCAGTATCCTGCGAGTGTCCGGTCCCCGAGCCATGATAGCGACGGAAGTCCCGCAGAAGCACCGAGGGAGGCTGGGAAACCCAAAAGCATAGGTCCCAAACATCACCCCGGGTCCAGCCGAAGAAGTCCGTCCCAAACTCGGACCCGAGGCCCCGGGTTGGAGTAAGGGCCGGAACCGACCCTGAGACCTCCACCGGCCCCAACAGCACCTGCCCCGACGGAGCCGATGCAGTCGGAGGAGGAATGGCAATGGGTGGGCCAAGGTCATCGGCTCCGAAGCCAACTGGGTCGGAACCGAAACAAATTTTGGAAGACTGGGGACTGGAACAGTCTTTGGAGCACCCTGTCTATATCAGAATCTGACACCCTCAAGACCGAGGAAACAGAACGGGTTCGAGACCTCCCCAAAGGGCCCCCAAAAGGGCTAGGGGACCGGCTCGGCACTCGATGAGTATCGGCGCCAGGAATCCCACCCAGATTCCATCGGTCCCGAGGTAGACTTGGGCCGAGGAGGAAGTGTCTGGCGGCCCCCGCGGCCCCGAGCAGTGGACCCGGGGAAAGGTGCCCCCCTCGATGCCCCAGCCATCGGCCCGGCCAGAGGAGTCGACTGGGGCATCGAGGCAGCCCGTTCCCTGCCCGAAGTCTTTGGAGCCAAGGAGAGGCCTGCCTTTTTGGCAGTCGGATCCGGCTGGTGGAACCAAGCCCTTTTCTTTAGAAGGAGAGGATGCCAAGGCTTCTTAAAAGGGGGGGGTTTTAAATTTAACCCCCTTTAAGAATAATTTATTTTTCCTCCCCTGGAGGACCCTTGAGGAAAAGCGTGAAAACGCTGCATGACTCCTGCAATGTTTGCCCCAAACAAAAACACAGAGAATGTCTGTGATAGACTTTTTAAACCACATTTAACATTTTTAAACCCCAAGGCCTGGGGGTTTGAGACATGTTTAAAAAATAGTAATTTTGACAAAAAATAAACAACTATAATGAAAACCTAAGACAGTTATAGTTTAAAAAACACTTCCTGTAAATAAAACCTAAACAACTAAATTTTTGAGACCCTGTAAATTTTAAAAGGTTGACGGGGAAGGCCCTGGATAAAGGGGGCCCAAACAAACTCAACCCAATCACACACAAATTTTTCACAATCCAAACAAAAAAAGAGCATAGCGTTAAAACAGTTTTTGTAAAAAAACAGAAAAAACTGACAGAAAAGTTAGTTAAAAAAACTACTCAGCCCAAGCTCGAGACCACGTCGCGGGGGCCCAAACGAGATCTGGGGACTGGTAGTGGTGCATCCTGGGATATAGTAAGCTCAGCCAATAAGAGACTTCTTTTGGCAAAAGCTGCCAGTGGAGCCGGGGGATCGGCCAACCCATCAGTCAGAATGTGGGCAGATAGGATCACATAACATTTAATGTTATTTAGTGAGGGCGTCCTTAAGGGTTTTTAGAAACCAAAAATTTTTAAAAGACAGAAAAAAAATATAATGCAAAAAATCTCATCATTCTGAAAAAATCTGTATAGCTGATGGGTGTGGAGCACTGAGCTAATAATATTGGCATCATTGTAAAATTTTCCCCTTTTCTACAGGGGTTTGGGGGTTAAATTAACAGTGACCATCCCCAGAGTTGATTTTCCACCATTAGTATTAGTGTAGGTTAAATATGAAATAGCAGAATTAAAAGGGACCTTTCAATAAGAGGATATCAGACAATGTAGAAATATCACTTGTAAGCTCTTATTTATAGGAAGATTAAAATATGTGGAAGGACTTGGTGCATTACCTGTGAAGAGATTAAACAAGGGACCATAATACCCCCAAAAAAATATTCATCCAAAAACCAGTAAAAAAATAAGTTCCATGTTTAGTTTTATGTTGCTGTCAGGACAAAAAAACCCAAGCAAAAACCAGTATGCAAGAATGATCAGGAAGATGTGTCAAGACAATACAAAATTCTCAGTGAAAGGTTTTATTTGCATAGGGAAAAAAAAGTTGGAAATAATCATTGCAAGTGCTAGCAGCAGTCATCCCTTCTTAATGCTCTTTAATTTATCCTTATGCTAAAACTGCTTAATTCCTAAAGTAGTGGTTTGATAAAATTACAAAGAGAACAAATTAAGCTTCTGAAAAAAGCTGTATAAATATTATGAAATACAATATTGAATATAAATGTAATAGAGCTATATTTAAAACCATTTACAGTTCTCAAAGTAAGAAAGCATGAGATTAAGATCTTTGGTAAGTGGCAGGACAAAAAATTTGCTGCATATTCTATAGCTGGTCAGTGTTAAAATTTTATTTTTTAAAGGGCATGTAAAGATGTGATAAGTCAAAACTTAGGCAAGCCATATGTTAAAAATGCAAGCCCCCTAAAAAGGAAATATTATTTTTATTCTGTATGTAAATGGCAAGAACTACATAAAGGATAATAAATGAGGTCTGTGCATTTAAAAAAAATTTTAACTTTGCATTCATTTGGTAGAATATTCCCTCAAACAAACTTTTTTCATCTGGCTTTTCAGAAATTGTTATAATGAATTTTTTTATTTGCATTTGTTTACTGGGGTGGGCCAGCTGGTCCAAAATACTTTTAGTGGAGTCCTGGGAGAAAAGCTCCACATGGGACATTTCCCTACAATAAAAATTTACATTAATAAAAAAGGGTACATATTATTGGCAGCTTTACAATTGGTGAAAAAAAAGTACATAAGTAATCATTTTCAAATCAAAGATGTTATACAAGCAAAACAGAGTATATACATGAGAGCTGATAAAAGTACAATGGGTATCTGTCAGAAAGTAATTTATAAATCCACTTGAGAAAGGGTTTGGTAGAAGTAGTTTGTTTCCATGCATTTTGCTGCATAATTGACTCCCAAAAATGTCAAAAAGAATGGTTAAGGTGTCCTCAAATAAAAAAATGGGCAAAATAAAAAAAAGAGGCCCCAAAAAACTTGCATTAATGATTTAATGGGAAGATGGCTTTTCCTCTCACTGGCTTTAGATCACTAAAACAAAACCCTCACAATTTACTTAAAAAAAATTAAAAAAGCCAATTAACCAATCATGGGTTACTAAAAAATTCAAATGATAATCAGAGAATATCAAGACTAAAATAAAAATTTTAAAATTCTGCAGCTAAACCAATAAGAATAAAATATAAAGATCAAAATCACCAATCAAATCTTTGTAAATTGTCAGATTTAACAGTTTGTGACTGATAGATACAATTTTGGCCAAACAAATTTTGGCAGTTAAATTTACTTAAAAAATAAGTACTGTTGAACAAATGTATTATCCCTTAAATTGTATAAATAAAAAAAATCTTTTAAAAAAATAATGTATGTGATGCAGTGAACTCTCCAAGTGGTGGTCATTAGAATAGTTCATCCAAACACAATCTAAAGACATCCCTTAAAATAAAGCATAAGGACCCCTTCTACAACTAAACCTCCTGACCTATGAAATCAGGGTTTATTAACAAATAGTTTCAAATGGTATCTATGCTCCATGTTTGCAGTAATGCATCTTTAAAAAAATCAACTGACCTATACTATGGTGTAACCACAGACCCCTTTTGTTCATAAACCCCGTAAAAAATTTTTTCCTTTTTTGAGCTTTGTTTATTTTTTTTGGGCTTTTTTTTTTGTTTTTATTTTGCCCTTGTTTATTTCCCTTTTTTAACGCCCAATTCCCCAAAAAACCCTAATTTGCGGGCCCTTTCAAGGCCACTTTCTGTTTTTGGGGGAAAAAAAAACCCCCC
>NW_025060434.1:0-5046 GCF_019279795.1 Protopterus annectens
ACTATTGCATGTTCAAACTATGTAAAAATGTTCCCTGTCGTTGTGCCTTTGTACCACCATTATGTATGGTTTGGCCCCCAATGTTTCATGCTAAGAAGTTGAGAACTATATACATGGAACATCATATACACAATATAAGTAGTCAGTGTTCTCACAAGTGAAATCTAGCATATCTAGAAGTATGTTGTTTAGTCTGTGTAGTTATATCTGTAAAGTTACTAATGTTCTTTTTTCTCTCACCCCACCCCTTCTCTTCTGTTTATTAAATATATTTATTATTTTCATTTGATACTATCATGTTATTTGTGATTACCTCTTATGTTGGCCTTATGTATAATTTAATTTTGCTTTGCTGTTAAAAAAATCATTTACATTATTTATTCTTGTGTTCCTTATTATATTATTTTAAATTTGTTTCCATTACTCATTATTGTTTTCTCTTATGTTATTAATTACATTTCTTTTTGGTTATGTTTATTTTTCCTTATGTTTATATTTCATTTACCACAGAGTGACAAAGTAGGTCTGCTCCCAGTGATCCACCTACCTTGGCTCCCCAGGGTTGAGCACAGGGGCCCAGCACATCTGGGAAGCAGCCTGGTGGCACCCCTCTGCAGCCCCTGCACTACATGCTCTATTGGGTAGTTCTGCTCCATAGGCTGGGGGTGGTTCCCCTTCTGGGAGTGGAGGTATAGGGGATGTTTTTGTCACTCAGGACCAACTGCCAGGCATGGTGCGTAAGCTTGTGCATCAATCTGTTGGTGCAAACCTATGCAGGATGGGGAGCATGCTGCCTATACTGGTTGGGCAGTCTCACCCCAAGTGCTGGTGTCAACCACTGCATCCACAGGAGCAGTGAAGGTGCAGTGCTGACAGTCCCATAGTTGAATATTTGAGTCACATTGCTACTGTGTCTGATGTCCATGTGACTGGCATGCACAATATCCTCCACAATCAAGGTGTTCACCACCCCTCTTGTGTTACACACCAACCCGGGCTGCTGTCTTGTCTGTCTGCAAAAGCTTCCTCACCTTCCCAACTTACCTTCCCCATACATACCTATGTCCCTTCCCCACCATTCCACTCCCTCCTTAACAAAAAAAAAAAAATTGGGCACCTGTCTCCCAAAAAATATTGTCCCATACATAGCTCTCCATTTCACATGTGTCCACTGGACAGACTTAATTTTGTCCAATTTACTTGACAATGCACTTATGTTGTCATCACCCCTCTCTCTGGGTGTGACAGTCCATATTAAGCTAAAAAAACTGTTAAAACGTGCAGTTGTTGCCACTAAAGAAATGGATAGATATGGTTCTGTCTAATATCCTTCCTGCACATACCTATCTGCTTTTAACTATGATTTTCCCCCTGCTTGTGTCCCATTTCACCACTGTCCTATCTGCCCAATTTTTCTTTTCTTTAAAGAATTTTTGTGCGATGCTAAGTGGTGGTATATTGATATATGTATTTAAAAACATAGTAATCCTGTTAGAAAATTACACCTTCACCCTATTTCGAACTCAGTACCCTTGCACCTAAAAAGCAGTGCCTCAAACAACCAACCCATTCAGTCAGTAATTAACACATCCAAGTGATATAGTAGGGTACTTATATTTGATAGTATTTCCTGGATGGAAGGTTGGAGGGGGAGTAGTGCGCAATGCAGCAACCCAATGTACAACCAGGAGGTTGCTGCATCATCCGCTCTATTACAGGTGTGGTTCCAAGACAATGAGATATGCACACAATTGCAATACCTTCGCAGTTGTGAACATAGCAAAAGTATGCTTTGTGGTTGTCCTGTCTGGAAGCTCAAACTTACATCAAATCTGGCTGTGATAGACTCATTTGTCCCTCTGATTTATTTGTTTACTTTGAGAGCAAGTTTATCCCGCTGTGTGTGCCAAACCCTATGTTTTGTACAAGCGAGTTTCTACCTTCTGTTATACACCCTATCAACTCTGGGATTCCATTAGGGAGGCATGATTTTGAGTTAGGGTCTCCTACTCTTGGTGGGTACAGCTGCATCTATGCACCTAGCAACATGCTCATACAGGGTTTTCACACACCTAAGGTACAAGTCAGCAGTGTTCTCGTTAAGCCATGTGGGCTTGAGATTTGGACAGTGATCACCTAATATGTAAAGTCAGCCTTGGTAGTAGTTCCTGAATATTCCATGTGTGGATGGTATCCGCTTTATTTCTACTTCAAAGGAGACCATTTTAAAGCTTTTAATCTTTACCAGGGAAGACATTACAGTATGGGCGGGTACATGGTTCTTGATATATTGCTGAGGCCCATGATCCATTGGGGCTAAATTCCCCTGGTTGATGTATTGCCTATCTGGTCCAGGAGCATTGTTTACAAAATCCTGGAATCTCTGTGATCTGTGGGTTGTTCAGTGTCATATAGATTTCAGTTAATAGTGGATACTGCAAGTCACCCATGCATGCGGCATTGTTTGGGAGCAAGGCTAGTACCTACCATGCTTTAAATACATGGGATATGGGTTTCTAAATATAGAGGGGCCTTACAACTTGCACTGGGATGTAAATTAACAATGGATTATGCCTATTGTGAATTGAACCAGGCGCAGCTTCAAGTGCATTGTCCTGTTTGACCTAAACCTTGAGATATCTCTTTTGGTTTTGATGTACATAGAGACACCTCCACCTTTTAGTCTCTGTTTGTAGAAGGCATAATAACCCGCACTGTTGTTGTGCTCTCAGTGGCTCTGGGTAAATGATGTTTCGTGCAAGTGCAATAGATGGTCTCTTGAGATCTCAAAAAAGTATCTGTAAGTATATAGTCTAGAAGGTATGTCACAGTCCTGCAGTCCCATTACGTACTCATGCTCAGCCCATGGGATCATATAGGAACCTAGAAAGCTACTGGCCCTAGAGCCCTTAAAGCCAGGCCAAGCTCTACCCTTATTTCTATGATCAGCAACAATTGCCCCTGTCCAAGAGGAACACAGGTATAACCCCTGGGGAATTTATCGCTAAGGTCCAATCATCCAGATTTCATGCTGAAGAGGTCTAATGTGGTGATCTGTTTGACATGAAGTGGGAATCAATTCCAAAGGTGTGGAAACCTCTGGGAGTCAAATTTGTATTACTGTCACATACCAGGCTTGGGTGTAGAGGAATTATCCATGTACCATTTGATTTATGTGAGTGTACTGATGAAGTTCTCTGGTCGCTGTGATTGTTTTAGATTTCTGAGTAGCCCAAGGAAAATGTACCAAAGTGACAGTGATTTCAAATGATCCACATAGGACAGATGCTGAAAACTTTGAATTATCCTTGTGAGGAGCTTTTGTGGTCTCTCCAATTCCTGCAGATGCTTGCAAAGGTGCATACCAAAGGGACATTGTATTCCATTATTGACCTGATGAAGGGAGAATGCAGAGCGGCTATAACTACTTTTACTCTTCTGAGTGTAATGGCCATACTGATGAGATGAGCAATGCAGAATCCCCCTTTTTATCACTGTGGAGACATGGTGATCAAAGGTAAGGTTACTGTCAACCTCTTTGACCAGATATCTCACCAGTGAGTGCATATGTAGGGATTTTTATTGATATGTGAGTTAGCAGGAACATCACCCTTACCGAGAAGGATGTTAATACAGTTTTGTGCATTAAGGTTAAGGCCATGGGTTTGGCATTAATCATTTGTGTGTATAAGACCCTCTTGTAGGATGTTGTCATCATCTGGAGCTTCTATTACTGCTCCCACTTTGCAGTCATCAGCAAACTTTGTCACCCATAGACCTTTAATTTTAACTTGTACATTGGAAAACTACATCCCAAATAGTACAGGTGCAAGGACAGATCCCTGTGTAACAACACCGGTTACAGGTGTGCTGTTGGAGGTGGATTCCACTATTTTAACTCTATGGGTTCTATCGTTGAGCCAGTTAGTGATCCACCTAACATTATAAGGGTTGATACCTAGCTGGGTGACTTTGTCAATGATGTCTTGATGAGGTATAGTGTCAAATGCCTTGTTTATGTCTAGGTAGGCTGTATGCCAATATTTCCCCTCATCCAGGTCCTTGGTGAGTGTCTCAAAGAAGTCCACAATGCTTCACAGGCATTATTTCCCTTTGACAAATTAAAACTGTATAGGATCAACTGTTTGGGGCTTACCTATATCTTTGTTGATAAAGCACATGATGATTCACTCCGTGGCCTTGCAGATAAGCCTAGTCAGGCTAATAGGTCTATATTTTATGGGGTCAGTGGAAGGACCACCTTTGTGCAAGGGAATAATGGTGGCCATTTTCCATTCATCTGTGACAAAGTCAGTGCTTACACTATGTTTGGAGTACCCAGTGGTGTTGCTAAATCCTGCTGGAGGCCATGTAGGATGTAGCCTGGGATGTTATCAGGTCCCATAGATGCTGAGTGTTTGGCCTTAGAGTGGGCATTTAAGACTTGCTCTTCAGAGATACAAGGTAAGGGACAGGTGATATGTATGTTATGTGGTTCATATGGTGGGGAGATGGATGTGAGATATTCACAGAACCTGACAGCTGACAGGTGAGCTATGGCCACATTCTCAATATATGTGCAATAATTAAATACCAGTTCAGCACAGATCTGACTCTGTCCTTTTAGGTGACAGACATAACTAAATAACACCTTTTGTTTGCGCTTTGTGGAGGAAACTAATCTGAATTCATAGTTTCCTAGGGAGGGATTCACAATAACTCTTATTGTCTTATTTAAGCTAAGTGTTTCCAGTTTAGTACTCCCTCCATCTTAGTCTAAAAAAGTTGTTTTTTTTCCCCTCTTATTGTAAAGCCTTTTAATGGCAGCTGTCAACTAGGCAGGTTTACTCTTCCCTGCAGAACTTGTTTTGGTCCTATTAGGTACAGCCTAGACAATGCCTTCAAACAAGTGTTTTTATGACACATTGGTGTGGACCTGACCATAGTTGCCATTTCCATCTGTGGGGTACAGTACATCTGTTTATACCATCCCATCCAAGGTAATTATTTGATTTGGAGAAGTGTTTTAGTTTTCTTGATGGTTGT
>NW_025060435.1:0-6344 GCF_019279795.1 Protopterus annectens
GAATTTGTTATTTGAACCCTGCCTAAAAAAGGCACTATAGGGGCAGCAAGAGCCTTAGCCAGTATCCGAAATCCCAGGGGCGACAGGTGCAGGCCATCTGTGGCAAAGCATCATGGTCTGTCGACCATGTCATCCTAAGCAGACAGATACTGGATCCCCTTAGAATGACACCAGAAGCTTAGCCAATTGTCGAAGTCAATCATTTTGTCCTTGTACTGCGGTATCATACTGGGTGATGGCAGAATGCTACTTAGGGCTAGGGTCATACCTGCCCGAGCTACAAGATCAGAGAGCTCTTCCATGTCACTTTTCATGTAGTCCAGGGAGGTACGTCTCAGGTCATTCACACCAACATGGACAATGACAGAGTCATATTTGTACTTGTTGTGGAGTGACCTGAGTGCGTGGGTTATGTGGCAGATCCTGGCATCCGACAGGCAGCTGACAGTAACCTTCTCCTTGTCTAGCCTGGTGAGTGGGACATCAGTGTGCCTGACTATAGAGTCACCTATGACTAGTGTGTTGGGTAAGTTGTTTTGCCTTATTGGCTGTGGTTGAGTGGCACACTGAGTCTGGGGGCTATGTGTAATTTGGGTTGTGTTGGGGGATGGAGGTTGCTTGCGTTTCTGCTTTGGAGGTCTCTGTTGCTTAGACAGATTATTATTGAGAGCCTCCAGAATGTTTTGTGTTACTATGTGTGGATTTTGGTGGTGTAGATTTAGTGAGACTAGGTGATGAGTGTGGTGTGGTGCAAATGTTTACCTTCTCCTCATGACTGTCAAGTTCAGTCTTGGTTGTAGAGAGCTTTACCTCCAGTTTGGCTAGATAAGTGCATCTCTCACAGGTTGTAGTTTTGGGTGGTAGGAGGAGAGGGTTGTCTGTGTACATGAGGCAATTTCTACATTGCCTCAAGATGCCCAGAATCATCAGATAGATAGGAGAGAACACTGGGAGCTGACCCTTGGACATGCCTGAATAAAAAACTATATGGTCATACAGGGCTTTTGGTTATGCCTCTGCATAGGCTTCTATGTTTTCTGGCTTTGGGAGAGCTTGGAAAATAACTATTTTTATCTCTTTATTTATTTAACTTAACATTTGTTTACTGGGAATGTCTGACTTTGAACAAAGCCAATTTTCAGCTGAGGCCCGGGGAGAAATGTTCTAGATGCATGTCTTTCTAATGGGGAGGAAACCGGAGCACCCAGTGGAAACCCACATGAACACAGGAAGGACATGCAGACTTCACACAGAAGGTACCCCAGTTGAGAATCAAACCAGAGAACCTCTTGCTGTGAGGCAACAATGCAACTACTGTGCCGTCCTTAATGGAGGTAATTTACCTTAGAGAAGTTCTTGAGGTTTTTGTGGTAAGGTGCAAGAACTAGTTTTACCTTTATTTCAAGGGAGACTGCTTTGTGATCTTCTCTTAACAGTGAGGACATCACACTAAGTGGTGTGCAGCACTCTCCCATATTTCTGAGAACCAGATCTATGATATTTGTTCCCTAGTGGGAGTGCAGACTAGCTGCTCCAGGGCATTTGAATTTGCAAAGTCAAGAAATCTTTGAGCCTGTATATTAGTGGTTGTGTATGCTTCCCAACTAATGGAGGAGTAGTTAAAATCACCTACGTGTTTGATACTGGTCTGGATGTTGAGTGATTCTAGTAACTTTAGGTATGATGTATGGGTTTACTGGTTCATGGTGGTGGAGCTGTACCTAGCAAAAATATGGAAATGGATTTTTTTCTATGGTTAGTTGGACATGGATGGAGTAGCTCAAGCATGTCATATTGTTTGACTAGTCTTGAGGTGTGCTTATCCTTTATGTAGAGATATACCTCTGCCTTTCACTCTTTCATGTTCAGTGGTGGTCGGAATGCATGAAAGGCATTATAGCCATGCACTGCTGGAATGCTTTCCATGGCTTTGTACCATATTTTAGTAACTGTTCAGGCATCAGCATTCTCCAGGGTGAGGAGAGCTTCCAGGGAGTGCAGTTTGTTGTTGAGACTCCTAGCACTGAGCAGTAACACATTTAGCTTGCCCTGAGTAGCTTTTGTTATGCTGGAAGGTTTGTCTCTTTGGCACTGACTAAAAAGGCACTATAGGGGTTGGATAACCTATCCTGAAGTTGTAACACCTCAGGAAAGGTTAATGTACCCAGCTGATTCTGAGAAAGTTTTAGATAACTGAGTTTTACCAAATCATTCTTTGGCTCACTTTTAATGGTCTTGGCTAGAAATGTTTTCAATAGTTCTCATGACTAGTCTGTGCCTATTTGTGCTGCCTGTGGCACTGCAGTTTTGGAAACAAGTTGCATTGTGACACCATGTACAAGTGCAGCACACCAGCAGCATTTCACGCTGAATCACTGTCTAATGGTGGTACTACTTGTCAAACATGCCATTTTGACTGCAGGTGCTATAGACAGCACCACATCTCTGTTTTCTGTTGCCTACAATGCTGAGGAGTACTGATATCAGCAGGATTCAAACAAGGACTCGGAAACAATTCCTCACAGTTCATTCTGTTTATTTGATGTTAAAACAGTCCAGCTGTTTAACTTCTCAACTTTAAGGGTTTTTTTTTTTTTGGATCATGCCAATCAATTCTCTTTTTGTAATATATTGCTTTGGTCAATTCATATTTATAACTACTATTTTGTTGTTCTTTTTTGCTGTAATATCATTATGTAGTAACTACTAAAAGATCTTTTATCATCATTTACTAATTACTAGAAGATTTTTTACTATTCATGCTTTATATGGAAAGGTCATTGTATACTTTTTCTGCAATGTGTCTTTAAATTTCTACTATATAAGACCAGGATGTTGGGAGCCATACAACTTTTTGACATGATTCTTTAGCATTGAAGAAGGCTTTGTATAGCCGAAACCGTTCTGCTTGCTGTTAGCCATTTATATGGCTTTAACTTTTTGAACAAATTAAATATTTTTCCTGCTATACCATTGTGCTGGTCCACATTCTTGTCTTATCCATTTGGTGACACAAGGTTTTAGTCCCAGTTTTATATGTTTATTTATAATACACGAGTGGGGAATTGTGTCAAATGCCTTGGTCAGGTTGAGGTAGGCAGTATGTATTGTTTTACCCTCATCCTTGGCATTAGTGACATTCTCAAAGAAATCTACCAGATTCAGTAGGCATGACATGCCCAAGACTAGTCATACTTGTGGGTCTGTAATTTCCCTGGTGACTGGTCAGTAGGTGATCCCCTTTTATGCAGGGGGATGACTGTTGCTATCCTCCACTTTATCAGGACAAACCCAGTCCAGAGGCTGTGGCTAAAAAGAGATCCTAATGGGTTTGATAAGTCCTATTTTAAGCTATTTATGAGGCAACCTGGTATATCATCAGGCCCCACTGAAGCTGTGTTTTAGCTTTAGAGAGCACAGTGGCAACCTGTTCTTTGGTGATAACTGGCGGTGGAGTGGTGGAGGGTATTTCTTGGGGAAGAACTGTAGGTGATGAAGAGGTGAAATTTGAGCTGAATTTGTCAGCCAGCAGATTTGGTATATCTTCCGGCAGAGTAAAGGTGATGTCTTCTACAACTAATTCCGCACACTGTTGGCTGTTACCCTTAAGATTCTGGACCTTATGGTTATCATTAGCTTTGAAGGCTATTTTTACCTCAAAGTTTGCTTTTAAAGACTTAACTAATTCCCTGATTTGCTTGTTTAAACTTATGAGGAACTTTTTGCTGTGTTGTGCACATTCCCTCTTACTTCTCAACAGGATGTTCTTTCTTTTGTTGTGCAACCTAATACCAGGAGTACAGAAGGGTGGCTTGTTTTTGCAGTTTGACCTGGGTTTATTTTTGTCTGTTACTGCCATTTCTATGCATTTGTTTCAATAGGTTCATAGGTAGGTACTAGGTTATCGGCCCAAGGGCCTACGTAAGCCTAGCCAGCAAGGTTCCATAGCTTATGCCACCCAAGAAAGTTATTTTCCTGTGCCACTGTCCAGCAGAGACACAGAAGTGATCCCTGGGGTGTATTTCCAATTTCCCATCTACTCATCAGGATTTTTCCTGAAGATTGCTAATGAAAAACTTTGCTTGACATAGATGGGTAGCTTGTTCCAGAGTATAGGAAGTCTCTGGGACAATAATCTATCCCTCCAGCATGTCCTGCTTATTGTGGTGACAAGGTTTAGGTCCCTAGATTGTGTAGCTCGGAGGGATTGGGATTTCTTTAGGTGTAGCATGTCCAACAGCTCTGGGTTTGACATAGCTTTATATGATAGGCAGAGATCACCTCAGAGTAGGTGATATGCTACGGAGTAAAGCTGGACTTTTTTAAGGCAGGTTAGTGTAAGGCATTTGTTTGAGGCCAGTAGTCCTCTCTGTGAGGTACTTCTGTGGCCTTTCCAGCTGCTGCAGATGTCTTGTGAGGTACATTCCAAAAGGGGCGTTGTACTATATAATGGGTTTAATGAGTGATGAACAGAGGGGTACAATGACCTTTTTTTTCCTGGATGAGAACCCTTTTATGATGAGGTGTGCCACGTAGAAGGACTTTCGGACTACTGTGGCGATGTGACTATCAAAGGAGAGACTACTGTCCACCTGGGTCCCAAGGTCTCTTATCGTGCATTCTGTGTTAAGTAGATTGCTGCCTATGTGGTAGTTCATGGGTACAGAGTTTTTACCAAAGGGGATGATACTGCACTTTTTGGCATTGAGCTTGAAGCCATGGCTCTGACACAAGGCATCTGTCTCAGTGAGGCCCTTCTGTAGGATGTCCATATCATTTGGGGACTTGACTATGGCTCCTAGTTTACAGTCATCTGGGAACTTCGTTAGCCAGAGGCCTTTTGTGTTAGCCTGTACTTCAGAGAAGTAGATACCAAATAGGAGATGTCCCAGGATGGAACTCTGTGGTACTCCACTTGTCACTGCTTTGAGGTCAGATTTGGAGTCTGCAACTTTTACAGTGTGGGTTCTGTCAGTGAGCCAATTGGCAACCCATCCTGTGATATAGGGATTTATACCTAGTTTAGTGAGTTTAGCTATAATTCCAGAATGGGGGATGGAGTCGAAAGCCTTGGCGAGGTCAAGATAGGCTGTGTGAACCACCTTACCCTCATCCACGGCTTTGGTGACTGCCTTAAAGAAGTCGAGCAGGTTCAGGAGGCATGATCTGCCTGTAACAAACCAGAACTGGGTGGTATCCAGAGTTTGGAGGTTACCAATGTCTTTGTTTATGAGTTCCATTATAATACTTCCATGGCCTTGAAGACCAGGCTCGTCAGGCTAATAGGTCGATAGTTCCCGGGATCAGTGGTGGCTTCCCCTTTGTGGAGTGGGATAACTGTTGCGGTGTGCCATTCAGTGGGCACAAAGCCTGATGCGAGGCTATTATTGAACATGGTGCCTAAGTGGGGAGCCAGTTCATTCTGAAGTTTGTGTAAAACGCAGCCTGGGATGTTGTGCGGTCCCATGGATGCTGTGTTTTTGGCTTTAGAGAGTGCAGCTTTTACCTGTGTAGTTGTGATTGCAGGTACTCTGCATTCTTCCTGTATAGATATGGGCCCTTTAGGGGGTGAGAGGGGGGTAAAGTTAGCACTGAACCTATCTGCCAGGATGTTGGCAATATCAGTTGGTTCTGTAATTTTCTTGCCTTTGTGCTGTAACTCAGAGCAGATCTGGGTGTTGCCATTTAGATTCTTGACATAGCTATAGAATGCTTTATGGTTGTCCTTGGATTTAGTGGCAATTTTGTTTTCGTAGGTAGCTTTGGCGGATCTTATAAGGGATCTCAGCTTCTTACTGAGGCTGACCAGGGAGCTCCTCCACTCATGGGATTTTACTCTCTTTTGCAACAGTTTCTTCCTTCTGTTGTACAGTTTGTTATGGTAGTGGACTACCAGAATGGCTTCCATTTTTTTGAGGATAGCATCTTGGTTCTGTTTGGGATAGCATGATCCATGCACTCATGTAAGTGCTTGTAGAGTGCATTTGTGTAGGATTCAGCAGTTGTAACTGTATTGTCCATCTGCATGGATGTCACGAAGTTCAGCACTTCTGTCTTAAGAAGCATGAAGTTGGCTTTGGAGAAAATTTTTACGGTGGTTTCCTTAATGAGGGGTGGGGGCAGGATGTGGATATCAAGGGTGATAAGCTTATGGTTGGATCGGACCAACGAAGAGTTGACTTCAGGTGTGGAACACCAGTCACTCATGTTGGTAATGACTAGGTCTAGGTTATTGTTGCCCCTGGTGGGGGTGTGGCTAAGTTGATCTAGGACATTGGAGTTTATGAATTTCCAGAAAGCGTTGAACTAAGGAGTTGGAATAGTTCCTATGGTGGGGTAGTGAA
>NW_025060436.1:0-4775 GCF_019279795.1 Protopterus annectens
CTAGGCCCTCTCACCGACTGCCCGGGGCAGTTATCCATTCCTCCTCCGACTCATCTCCGAGTTCGGGAGTTCGTCGGAACCGTGACCTTGCGCGGGCGATACCCCCTTCGGCTCCTGCTCGGCTCCGACCTTATTGGTTCCGTCCATGGGAGGTCCGGGCGACTCCATTGTCGGCTCGAGGCGGTGGCATCGGACCCTTGTCCAACCCCTCTCCTCTCGGAGCTTCGGCTCTGGTTAGTCGGCCCGACATCATTCTCGGAGCCTTCTCTGTCGGTTCGGGTTCCGTCTCTTCTGCCGGAGCTACCTTCGGTGTCTGATAGGGGAGCCTTCGAGGTGATGAGGAGTGTGCTGGACCCAGTGTCCACTCCAAGGTTAAGTTCTGCGGCTCCTCCCTCTGTAGTGCCTGTTACGGTCTCTGGCCACCCTCCTATACCCGACAGCAGAGATCCAAAGCTGTACCCACTTTGGGTGTCTCCTCCTCTTCTGAGGGTTCCCTGAAGTTTCAGGGGAACCCCATAGGAAAAGAAAGTGCAAGAGGAAGCACATAGACTCCCCCGAGTCTGTCACGTCGGACACCGACTTGGATGAGTCAGAGGGTTCCCCCAGATCCCCCTCTGAGGATGTCTCCTTTTCAGACATCCTGGAGATCCTAAGACAGAGGGGAAATTGGTCCACTCTCAAACCTTCCGAGGACGAGTCGGTTTACCTTGGCCTTTGGATCTGCCCTTCCACCTCCTGGGTGTCTCCCCTTTCGACCCACTAATGGAGGTAGTGGCTAGAAAGGCGTGGGCAGCTCCTGATTCAATGGAACCTACCCCTAGGAGGCCTTCTAAATTTATTTCTGCACCAGATGACAAATCCTTTCTCACCAAAGGTGTTTCAGTTGATGCTATGGTGGTAGCAGCAGCCACTAAGAAGGAATTAGCTGATCCTTCTGTACCTGTTCATCCTCCTAACAAAGAGTCCAGGACCATGGACAGGTAGCAGCGGACCTTTGCTTCAGCGACCTTTCTATGCGATCGCTGAACTATTTATGTCATTTCACCGCTTCAGAGACTTGCTCCGAGCTGTGAACGGTACAGGATCCTTCTGCTGCGGGGTTTAAGGACAAAATAAACTCACACTGGCTACCCTGAACTCCATTGTTAACTCCTCCATGAGCCTTATCTCTTATGCAGCCGATGGAGTGAGAGCCGCTGGCACAGGGACGTTCGGTACGTCACGCTTGGATGCGACTCTGTAACTTTGCCGACTCTTTCAAGCGTCCTTCACCAACACCCCATTGAAAGGTTCAAAAAAAGTTGGACCTCAGGTGAAGAATACCCTCACCAGATGCGAGCAAAATCGTAAGATCTCTCTGCCATGAGTCCATTTTTCCACGCCTTCTAGACCTTATCCTAAAGACAGAGGGTGAAAGATTTTGGTTCCGTAAACCCCAGGGATCAGCTGCCGAAGGTGATTTCCCCTAGAGGCAGGGGAAAATAACAGATCACCCAGGGGCAAGGGTCCACAGAACCAGGGTTCCAGGGAATCATTCCTCCAACCCTTTCAGCATCCCTGAGAAGCAGCCCGACTGATTTTGGACGTCAGTCGGGAACTATATCTCTGTACCAGAAGCCTGCAATCCATCTCCCCAAGACACATGGGTACAGAAGATCATATCCGAGGGTTACAAAATTCCTTTTCCTTACCTGCGGTACTGCAAAAGCCCCTACCAGCTACCACATGCACAAAGGGTCAGGCTCAGCAGAAATAAAAGCTGTTAAACAAAAGAGTCATCCAGGCAGTCCCAGAGATCAGCTAGATGAATTACCAGATTCTTTTGGTCCAAAACAGAGATTTGAGACCCTTTGCCCACAGTAAACAACTTTAAAGACAAAATTTCGGATGGTAACACTGGTCCATTCTACCCTTTTGGGCAAGACAAGAGTGCGTAGCTCAGGACTCTACACATAAAAATACACCGGCAGCATCATTTTCAATTAGGCCCTGCCCTTTGGCTCACACAGCCCTGTTCACCAAATGTTTGGCAGTGGTCCCTAGAGACAGAAAATTCCAGGTGTTTATACTTAGACGACTGCTCATTTCCTCCAAACAGTCTCTTAATGGCAGGGATTATACATCCATCTTTGCAAACCTGGGTATTTCTATAAATTTTGCAAAGTCCTCCTTGTCGCCTTGTCAATGTATAAACTTTATAGGCGTATTAAACATCACAGAAATGTCTGCAACACTACCACCTCAGAGAGCGACAGACATAAGGCGGAGTGTTGTGCTTCTGTTTCAGCCCAACAGAGTCCAAGTCAAGCTAGTATTGAAAGTGTTGGGCCTCATGGCCGGGATTTCTACTTCCATTAGCCCGCTTCCACATGAGCTCCTTCAGTGGATGCTGTTTTCTCAGTGGTGCTTTCAACAGCTGCCAATGACCCACAACCTTTTGATAACACTATCTTGCAAGAAACATCTCTCCTGGTGGATGGTTTCCCCTCAGCTTTTCAGGGCAGACCCTTTGTTCTCCCCTCCAGTTGCCACTGTTCAACGGATGCCTCCTGATCGGGTGGGGGGCATTATCAGGGCAGGATGGTCCAGGGCACTGGCAACAGTCAGAATGCCACCTGCACATAAATGTCCTGGAGATGAGCGGTGCTTTTGACATTGCAGCCCTTCAGAGCTCTCTTCCCAGGGACTATAGCAATTCAAACGGACAATATGTCTGTGGTGTGGTACATAAACAAGCAGGGGAACAAGGTCCTACCCTCTGTCGAGAAGCACTCAGACTTTGGCAATGGGGATTTCATCTCAACGGTTTCTGATAGCAACGCACATCCCGGAAGTCCAACGTCATAGCAGACAGATTGAGCAGAACTATCCTCATGCCTCACGAGTGGTCTCTAAATCAGCGGTAGTAGACGGAATTTTTCTGAAGTGGGGCCAGCCTTGCTGGACCTTTTGCAACTCCTCAAAACAGCAAGTGCCTCGACTTCTTCACACTTTTTCCTCTACCAGGCCAGCCCTCAGAGACGCTCTTGTTCACTTTGGCCCGGGGTCTTCTTTATGCCTTTCCTCCTTTCCATTGATCCCAATAATTCAGAAAGCAACGCATTGAGATCCAAAATGATCCTCATTGCCCGTTTTGGCCTCGACAAGTTTGGTTCCCGTTCCTGCACAAATACCTACTGGAACAGCCTTGGCATCTGGGACCCCTTCCAGATCTATTGACCCACCTCACGGGCAAGCTGCATCAGTCTCTACATTCCATCAACCTCACAGCTTGGTTGCTCCACTTCCAGCCATAGCCAGGCTTCCCCTTATTTCTCCTCCTGTTCTTGATATCATTCTGGCTTCCCATAAGTCCAATACTAGGAAGACTTATGCGAGTAAATGGAAGTTTTCACACTGGGCACAAACTAGATCCTTAGATCCTTTCCATGCACCCATTCATGAGGTTCTAGACTTTCTGGTGGAGCTTTTTCATTCGGGGTCATCATCGGCCACTATCAGGGTACAATTAGCGGCCATTGCTAATTTTCATGTTGGACTCTCAGAAGCAAATATTATGTCCCACAAACTCTGTAAAGCCTTTCTCAAGGGCATCTTTTGCTCAGACCTCCAGTCAAAGATCCACCCACAATGGGATTTGAATTTAGTTCTAACTTCACTAATTCTCCCCTTTGAACCGCAGCTTCTTGCTCCCTCAAACTTCTTTCTTGGAAAACCTGTTTTTAGCTATAACATCTGCCAGAAGGGATCGGAACTTCAAGCCTTGTCTGTCCCCCTTTATTTGGTTTTCATAAAGATATAACTCTCAGAACAAACCCTTCCTTCCTACCAAAAGTGTTATCGGAAGCAAATCTAAACCACTCCATTGATTTGCCGTCTTTTCCCAGACTATACCAACAGGGCTGAAAAAAAATTACATTCATTAGATGTTCATGCCAATTCTATTACCTAGACAGGACAAAACAATTCAGAAAGTCAGACCAGCTCTTTCTCTTATGCTGCAGGCAAGAAAGGGCTTCCAGTATCGAAGTTACTCTTTCCAGATGGCTGACATCTATTATTACCTTGATCTATGAGTTGAGACACAGGCAACTCCCCTGGCCTAAGCTCATTCAACCAGGGCACTATCAACTTCAACGGCTTTTCAAGCAAGGTTACCACTAGATGCCATTTGTGCAGCAGCTACATGGGTCCCAAAAATACCTTTATTGCCCATTACAAGCATCTAGCCTCCAGAAATAGAGCTGATTTTGGTTCCACTGTACTCAGGAGTCTGTTCATTGAGCCACCCAGGACTAAGATGCTAGGGGCTGTCCCATCCAGCAGAATGAAGGCGAGAATACAACTTAACATTAAGTTATGTCTTACCATAACGTTCCATGTTAGTTGTCTTCTTCTGCCTTCTTTCTTTCCCCCTCCTGCCCCTAGCCTGGATAGACTCGGGGTTCTGAGTCCTTCCATTTCTGGAGATACAATATGTTGCGTCTTTCATGGTATCCCTGCAGGTAACCTGTACTCGTAAAAGGGTTATAATATTATTATTATAATATTACTTTTTATACTATGTCTTAGCTTCCCCGATCTGGGGGTTAAGGGATTGTGGGATATAGGGCTGCCTCGAGCGGTAAAATAGCTCTCGAGCTTTTAATTAGGGGGGAAAAAAAAAGGGGGAAAAAAAATTGGAGCGAGGGAAAAAACCGGGGCCCTTCCCCGGGAACCCATTTTTTTTCCAAAACAAAGAAAAAGAAGGCCCCGGAAAAAAGAAAAGGGGGGCC
>NW_025060437.1:0-5342 GCF_019279795.1 Protopterus annectens
TTGGCAAACATAGTATCTAGACAAATATATAGAAAATAAGGAAGAGATGAAAGCACAAGGGAATGTACTCAACCCTTGTTATGATACATTAGACATGGTCTTCAAAGGATCCCCAACCTTCCACTTTGATGTCTTCTACTTCCTCCATGATGATGTCATGCATTCATGCCACACTTCGTTTCCTTTCGCTCCTCCAGTGTGGTCACTCCTCCAGTGTGCACCAACCCTTTCTTCATACCCTGTATTTCCACTTCCCTTATTATCTCTGTTACCTCCTGTTGGCAGTGCCACACCACTTGATGCACCTCTCTTAGTATGGACCCCATTCCAGTTGAGGTGTCCATCACTAGGTCTTGAATAATGAAAAGAAACACAGCCTTTTTTCCTTTTTCACTTTATCAGTGCCTCCTAATATTGCACAGCTTGGGGTTATTACAGCACTCAGATATATTTTTCTTCCTATTTCCACTGTGGAGGTATTTCCCTTTTCATGTATGGTCTCTACTCTCTACCAAACTGGGCTGCCTTGCATTTTTTTTCACACTGAGTCCTTCCTTTAGCCTATCTGTCAACTCTGTAAGCCATAGTAGCCTGACTGAAGGCTGGCTATTCCACTCCTAATAACCACTGTAATTTTGTTATCATGCCTGTATCAACCACTGGTCATAGGCTTTTCATTCAACAGTTCTGATCTCCTAACTGTAACCTTGTCCCTCTCCCAGATAGCCAATCACCTGTCCAGCTCATCAGTCTGGATCAAACCACTTAGTTATACCCAAAGCCTTCAGTTAGCAAAGCGTCTTTATACTGTGAACTGTGATTCAGGCAATACCACTGGCCAGCTGTTCACACTGAACGATCTGTAGTCGGCAGTAGCAAAACTACATCTCTGAAAGTTTTAATTATAGCATTTTGCACAACATTCATTGGCTCTCTGTCTTTTTAGTTATTTGGAACTCTCCATCATTCCAACCATATCTCTAAGCTTCTGAGAACTTGTAAACATAGTGCTGTCCTTCAAAAAGTCATTGCATTGGGGTCAGAAAGAGAACCACATTCATAGGTTGCACATTTATATGTCTGCAAGCAGATTCCAATCTTTGGATTTTGTTCAGGTGTTTTAGCAATTACTGTGCCCTTAAATATTTCTATGTTAATTAAGAACACCAGTGTACCTAGGTGGAGCAATGATAAATCTAAGGCAAAGATTATATTATGAAAAGATGAAGCCGTAACATCTGAGAGCTCTAGTTTAGTATACCACTTGTGCTATATGCACTTCCAAAATATCGCCCTTGCTTCCTGTTTCAGAGATATGGGAACTGGGGCATATGAAGGCTGCTTATTTTGCCAACTCTGCTGTACTCAGTCTACTAAGTTTCCCTTGTCACCATGTTTGTAGTCAAAGAGTCTGCGAGGATCAGTCTACTTACAAAGTTAAAAAAAATGAATACACGGAAAGCCTTCTTAATTTCTGTTATATCTGAAGTATTTTAGCTGCTAAATAACTATCTTAGCTGGTAAACTTTAAGAGTAAGCATTATGATTTGAAGAACTTTTTATTGGTTTCCAGCAATTTCTTTTACTGTTGATACTAAAGCAGAAGAAATTAAAAGACTGTTAAAAGAAAAACTACTTACATAAAACCAGATACCCCCTCCCCCCAGCACACACTTTGTACATCATGTATTTTTCAGCACAGGCAAATATTTGGTTCAAAAGGACACATTCTGAAAACGTTATACAGTTTCACTGTAAAGTTGTAATAACTATTAAATAATAGGTGACAATCTCAATGTTTTCATTGCATTCTTTATGACTTTCATTGTCACTTTCTTACAAGAAGGCACTGGATATATTATCAGACCGACAGACAAAGCAGAGTGATTATTTGATTTTTCCCCAAGAAAAGTACAGTTATGTAATTAAACTTACCATAACATTAGATGTTCAGATAGATCACTGTTGCACTACCCAATCCTGTATGGGTTATATACTGCCAAGGATATTAGGCAGGATGTGACCCGTATTGTTTGGGTTACTGGAACAGTGATGTAATGATAATCAAAGATTTGTCCCTGTCCAATGGGCCAAGCTATTTCTAAACATAGTACCTTAAACACTTGTCCTATAAGGACAGACTCGACAGAGGTACTGGGAACTAAGGTCGGGTGGCACAATGTCAGGGTAATCCTATGGGCTATGCTTGTAAAGGCTCCAGGGCCATTAGCCTAGTACACACCTATGAACCTGTGATGAATTCAGTTTCTTCTCAAAGCATTTACAAACTCATACTCTGATGAAATAAGATCCCTTATCAGACCCTGAAGATCCCTTATCAGACCCTCACATTTCTGAAATATTTTGCATGCTAAAACTTTGACGAACTTTTTCCTTTATTGCATGAGAAAAAGCAGAGATCATGGTATATACATCCATAAACCTAGACTGAGTTTCTACCACAACTAGAAACATTTTTTTCAAAAAAAAAAATGGAATAGCATAGTTTGCATGCATCTAGCCCATGGATTTTCAAACAATTCTCAAGGGTGTCAAGCTACATTTGGTGCTAAAGGACCATTTACTTGACATTTCCCATGTATCTTTTCTTCTCTTCCCATGTCCTAATCCATACCATCCAAGAACAGATAATGATTTTAGACCCCTAGCATATACATCTGTCTCTGAACCTTAATATTTGTGTTTTGTAGTAATATTGCATACATTTTGTCTGAGTTATTTTAGACCATCCTTTCAAGACATACTCAGACACTTATAACAAAGTTACTTATACGGTAATCCACTGCTTAGTTTTCTCTGGAGGCAGTGCTGCACTGTTCCTGACATCTAGTTTCAATAAATAGTTAGAATGTCATATAGCTGGCTATTGCATTTAAACAATAAAAAATCATCTTGGCCCTGAAAATAAAATGACCTTGAACAAAAATAGAACCAGTATAAGCACTGTTTTCCCTAATATTTTTTATACGCTAATTTAAAAATATTAACTGATGTTTACAGTTTTTCTTACAACTGTTATTTTTTCTGGCAGTTAAAATTATAGCTCTCCATTACTTTGATCCTTAGGGAATTCCTCTCTGGTTGTGCAGGCTGTTAAAATAATTGATCGTCGGTATGTTGAGAGAAATGCATTCTAGCAAGGAAATCAGCAGAAATGTGAATGCACGCATTCTGTGGTAACCATTCTGTGATCAGCTTTCCATATACTGATACGAAAGATGCTTTCATCAATTATATTGTATATGCTCAAGTTGGATAAGACAGGCACAAACTGTTCAATTTTTTTTCATGTTTGAAGTATACATAAAAATAAACACAAGTACATTAACACACTCCTTGTTTAGAAATAGCGATGAATAACAAATCACTTGGGGCCAAGAGTTTCGTAACAGATTAGTATAATCGCTATTGCACAACTAATATATTTGCTGTTGCACAACCCTCATTTTTTGTCAATTCATATTCAGATATTATGACGGTACTATAAGTTGTATCAGACTTTGAATGCACACCTTCTAATCTTTATAATGGGTACAGAGGTGAATCAGTACATTTGAGTGTGTATGGTAGATGGAATAAAGAGAACATTTACCATGGCTGTGCTACTACTGGTATGTGACTGCAATTGTTTCTGCACTCTTGGGATTGTCAGATGGAAGCATCATGGCCAGGGTGATGGCCCATGCATTCAGAAATTGGAGATGGATATAGTATTCTCAAAAGTGTTACCTGTACCAGCAGTCAGTACAAACAGGAAAGATCGGTTAATGGAGTATAAACATTAGCTGCAGCAGTGAACAAAGGAAACAGGTATAGGACTGGTAGGAGGACAGTAAGAAACCCTGACAGACAGACAGACAGACCATCAAGGGATAGGTTCCATCTTAGCCCAGAAAGATCATCAGTGCTTACTGCTGAGTAGAAAAGGGACATTTCATTAATCATACCTTTAAACTTATACAGAGAGAATGACAGAAGCAGAAAAGGGGGGAGGGGTTTAGGCAGTAGAGAGACACACCTCACCACTGTCCAGAATTGTGCAAAATGCCCCTGATTTTGACTCATATGTTTGCCCAGTCCCTCACATTTGTTTTTTGATTTTTTGGTAAATTACTGAAGATTGCAGTCAATCAGTAATACCAGACATTGGGGTTTCATACTTTTTATTGTTCAGAAGATGCATATTGGTGAAAAATCTGTTACTCTATTAATTTTTTAAGTGAATTAGAGTAATATTTAAAAATTGTCCAGGATTTTGGGCCTTTGTCCCCCCATTATTTTTGGTCTTATCCAGAATTTTTTAGCATAGAAGTCGAAAGGTGTGCAGACAGAAGGCAAAAAGAGACACAAAACTTAATGGAGGAAGGTGGGAAGATGAGGAAGCTGAAGAAAAGTGATGCAAGAGAAGAGGGTGGACATTGCTGATATCATAGAAACATGGGCCAGTGCAAAAGAGCAAGGACATATTGTTGCCTCAGTATAGATTGCTTAGGAATGACAGAGAAGGGAAAGATATAAGTGGAACAGCACTTTGTATAGATGACAGAATCAGATGTGAGATTAGAGATGAAGAGGAGGAACAGGAACTCCTTATAGATGACAGAATCAGATGTGAGATTAGAGATGAGGAGGAGGAATAGGAACTATGTATAGATGACAGAATTAGATGTGAGATTAGAGATGAGAAGGAGGAATAGGAACTCTGTATAGATGACAGAATCAGATGTGAGATTAGAGATGAGGAGGAGGAATAGGAACTCGGTATAGATGACAGAATCAGATGTGAGATTAGAGATGAGGAGGAGGAATAGGAACTCGGTATAGATGACAGAATCAGATGTGAGATTAGAAATGAAGAGGAGGAACAGGAACTCTTTATAGATGACAGAATCAGATGTGAGATTAGAGATGAAGAGGAGGAATAGGAACTCGGTATAGATGACAGAATCAGCTGTGAGATTAGAGATGAGAAGGAGGAATAGGAACTCTGTATAGATGACAGAATCAGATGTGAGATTAGAGATGAGGAGGAATAGGAACTATGTATAGATGACAGAATCAGATGTGAGATTAGTGATGAGAAGGAGGAATAGGAACTTTGTATAGATGACAGAATCAGATGTGAGATTAGAGATGAGGAGGAGGAATAGGAACTCTGTATAGATGACAGAATCAGATGTGAGATTAGAGATGAGGAGGAGGAATAGGAACTCTGTATAGATGACAGAATCAGATGTAAGATTAGAGATGAGAAGGAGGAATAGGAACTCTGTATAGATGACAGAATCAGATGTGAGATTAGAGATGAAAAGGAGGAGGAA
>NW_025060438.1:0-5159 GCF_019279795.1 Protopterus annectens
TTTTAAAATAAAATTAGTCCAATTAAAGTTTCTCTGTATACACTTCAAATAAACAATATATAAATTAGGCATGGAATTAAAGAATTTCTATTGTTCTACACAGATCTTGTACATATGGTATTAGGCTATTAAGAACTAACCAGTCACTATTTGATAAATTGAATGTATTAATTAACTGATTAACATTCATGACTGTCAGATTTTCTATACATTGATACCAACATAAGAAATTATTTCCTTTCCATGAATTGAGAGTATTTATGGAAATGTTATTAATAAAGTCCTTTGCAATATTAAAAGGAGTTAATAGCTGAAACCATAATTTAATTTCTGTATTATTGTTTATGAAGCTTCAAAAAGTGTTATAAATGTAATTTATATAATTTAGATTAGTAGGTTTGGTGAAATTGTATTGCAAGTTGATACAAATGATATGCCAGAGTATATTGTCCTGTCCAGTCAGTTGTATATTTTTTGCTAGTTTATTTTCTTCATGAAAAATAGCAGTATATAATGTTTTCCAAGCAGAAGAACTTTTTGGATCTATCCAATTTATAACTGTTTTAAGAATAGATGCTTTAATGTAAGATTCTTAATCAGGAAAGTTTATGCCTCCCATCTCCCAGGGTCTAATATGATTTAAAAAAGCTATCCTATTTTTTTGGGATACCAAAGAAAACTTAAAAAAATTCTATTTAATTCTTTTAAAATTTTTTTACTAGGTATAATAGGTATTGCTAGTCCAACATAGTTTACCTTTGGGAGAAGTACAATCTTTTTTAGTTGCAATCTGTCTTCAAATGTTAGATACACTTTATTCCAATTCCCTATTAATGATTTAATTGTATTCAGCATATTATTATAATTTGTAGATAGAGTAGATTCTAACGTTTCACATAAAACAACTCCTAAATAATTTAAAGTTGAGACCTGTTTCCAAACAATTGAATTTATGATAGTATTAGAGTTATTATTATTATTTAATAACATATATTTTGATTTGGATGCATTAATCTTTAAACCTGAGATGTGATAAAATATTTCAGCTAATGAATTTAGTTCACATAGTGACTCTTCTGAGTTTGATAAGGTGAGTAAAATATCATCAGCAAAGAGCATTATTTTGGAATGAATTTGATTAGTAATTTCAATACCTTTAATTTTAGGGTTTAAACAAATAGCAGAGGAAAAAAGTTCAATTGCCAATGCAAACAACACTGGAGACATAGGGCATCCTTGTTTGGTACCCTTAGTAATTTTAATCGCATCTGATGTGAAAGGGCCTAACTTTATATAAGCCAGACTATCCTTGTAAATGTTTTTTTATTAAATTAATGAATTTTGAGGGGAAATTATAAATCTGAAGTATTTTGAAAAGATAACCCCAATTTAGTGAGTCAAATGCTTTTATAATATCTAATGTTACTATTAAAGCCTCAGCTTTGTCTCTATTTAAGAAGTCAACAATGGTTAAAATTATTTGTATGTTGTCTTGAGTGTGTCTATTGTGAATAAACCCCATTTGATCCTCACTGATAACGTGAGTTAAAGATTTTTTGATCCTGTTAACCAGAATGGACATAAAAATTTTGTAATCATTATGTAACAGTGAAATAGTCCTATATGAACTACATGAGTTGGCATTTTTATTTTCTTTTAAAATAGGTGTGATCAGTGCATATCTCCAAAAAGGTGGAAAAATGCTCTGTGAATAAGTTTCATTTAATGCTCTCTGAAGTATTGTTATGACTGATGTTGGAAATAATTTGTAAATTTCTATAATAATTCCATCAATGCCAGGAGCTTTATTATTTTTGTCTTTTTTAATTTTCTCATTAATTTTTTTAGTGTTATTTCCTTTTGAATATTTATGTTTAAACTCTCTGGTATTTTATTTAAATTTGTATAATCTAGTCCCATATCTATATTATTGTGAGAAGAATCATTAATACTATAATGTTTTGTGAAATGAAATTTAAAGGCTTCCAATATAACACCTATGTCTGAAACATTTTTCTTGTTTTTCCCTTCATGAATTATATTTGTAATATTGTTTGCATTGGAATGCCTCTTTAATCTCATTGCTAGACTATGCATACATTTTGGTGAAACAGAGTACGAATTTAATTTTAATTTTTCCAAAGCCAGATTAGTTTTATGCATTATAATGTCATTATATTTTTTTTATTTAATTTCCCAATTTCTTTTTTTTTTAGTCGGATTCTCCCCTTCTTTAAGGTTGATTTCTATTATTTGTTTTTGGATGTTAACTAGTTCTGACTCCCATTCTTTTACTTCATTGTTACACCAGGAAATGATTTTACCATAAAGATATGCCTTTAGTAAATCCCATAAAATAACTACATTTACGTCATCAGTATTATTTGTATCTAAATAGTATTTTACTTCCAAATCCAACCAAGTCTTAAACTCATTTAATTTAGTGAGGTATGCAGGAATTCTTTTAGTAAGTGTTAGTCTTTTAAAATTCATTTGAATTCTAAGAATGAGAGAATTATGATCAGATATGGGGCAGGGAATTATAGAAGAATGTGATATTTTCATTTTTAAGTCTTGGTTTTGGGATGCATATAATTTATCAATTCTTGTTTGTGTATTGAATCTATAATCACTATGAGAAAGTTGCAATGAATTTTCATTTTTAAGACTAAATGAATCTAATAATTGCAAGTTAGCCATTTCTTAAGAGTTTTTCCTATGGAAGTTATATGAAAAGGTTACTTACTTGTAGTCTCCTGACTATCTAAGATACAATTAAAATCCCCTCCTACAATTAAACTACCCTTTGAAGTCTTATTAATAAGTTCTATATGCTTCTTAATTGTACCTACTCCTATACCTGGAAACCAATAAAGATTCACCAATGTCCAAATTCTATTACTATATCTTATTATTACTATTGATAGAAGGCCATATTTGTCTTCATAATTATATATTACTTGAGGGTTGGTAACACTTTTCCTCCATAATGTTAATACTCCTCTGTTTTTTTTTTTTTTTTTACTGTAAGAAGAACTAGAAAGCTTTAAAAAATCATTTGGATTCCAAATGAAATTATCATTAACTTTAAAATGAGTTTCCTGTAGAAATAATAATTGAGCTTTGTTTACTTTTAGATATTTAAGTAGGCTAGATCTTTTCCTTGGGATATTTAAACCATTTACATTAAATGATAGAAGTACTATATTCATCTAGTTAATTTATTTATTGAAGAGTTCTGATTGGAAACAATAACAAGTTATTTTGCTGATTATTTGCTGTATATCTTCTATACATTTGTTAATTCTGTAGTGAACCTTTTTATTTCCTTTTGATTTGTATATTATATAATCTAGAAGAAGCCGAAAAGTAAGACAAACAAGAGTACAATAGTTAATTTTATACATATGTATAAACAAATATTTTGAATTATCTTTTAACAAACATGGAATGAATAGCATTCCCAATCTGAAAGAACTACAATGTTCATTCAGATTAACCCTTATTACTAACAATAAATGAAACAATAATGAGAAATTAGAGACTCCATAATATGTTATTCTGGAAATAACAATGACTCAACTCTGTCATATACATCTTGATTGATCTATATACGTGGATACATATTTATTATAACATTAACTTAATATAGAATTTAGGCAATAATTTGATCAAATTTTACTTTATGTGTAGTGGACCAAATATGTATATTAATCAAGATCAAATATTCATATTATGTAAGTAAATATTTCAAGAGATGTATACTAATCCAAATTTCTATCAACTTTTATGCGTTTCTATATAATGAACCAATCACTTAACAAGTATTTTATAAGATCTATTATGACCAGCATTGTAAGACTTTACTACAATAGTATCAACAATACTCTAGTAACATGCAGATTTCCAAACCACCTTATCTGATGTATTTAGTACTCAAATTTATCTTCTGGAATGTAGTGTTCAGTACATATATAATACTGCTAAACAGTACTATAATAGATTTTAGTTAGAAGCTAATACATATTTGTAATTCCTAACTCAGTAAAGAGCTCTTTTGTCTCTTAATGTAAGCATTAAAATAGGTAATCATAAATGTTTTCACAGTATACCTCTTATAGACACTCATACCATTCTAGGATATAATTAATTAAAAACTCGAAAAATAAAGATGATCCAAATCAAAAAATTTTTAAATGTAATCTACCTCATTTTAAAATATAATTTATAATAGCCCTCCAAAATTTTTTGAATAATTAAAAATTAAATTTTATCTAAATTAATCATTAAAAGTTCTTTTTTTTTTTCCCCTATATAATAGGATAATTTACAAATTTTTCTTTTTTTTGTTTAAAAAAATAAATATATTAAGATCAATTTCTTTTTTTTAATTTAGGTTTATTCCATTTCTATCCCCCCTTAAAAAACCCTTAAATGTCAACATCGTGTTTAAGTTTTATTTTGTTTTTTTATTTAAAGAAAGAAGTTCATGAATAACCCCAAAATATTTAAGGAGAAAAATGTGTCAACTGTTGAATGCTTCAACACCCCTTGTTTTAATGTTTCCATATTGTTATGACTTGCCCTTTAATTTCATTTACCCCTTTTTTTTTTAAAATTTTGAACAATGTTTAGACTGTTTTCCTTTTGACATTATACAAATTAAGTAACATATGTTTAAAAGAAACTAGTTAACAGATTTTTTATTCAATCCTTATATAATCAGTACATTTTGCTCCATGTTAATGATATACTTTACAAAGCATTTTACAGAACCATAACAGAAAACAATTTCCCTTTTAAAAGTATATTAAGGACTTGAGTGAAGATTGATTCTTTAATCCCCGTATCCCCGGTACAAAGGGACACTCATCCTTATTATAGAATGTATCTAGGTAACAAATTAATCATCAGCCAAAACTGTCATATCTTAAAATCATATTAACACAAACAGTGGAAAACAAAGCATACATAAACAAATGTAGATAGATTCTATTCTGGAAAAAAATTTAGTAAATACATGTGTAAAAGGTAGTTTGAAGACAAGGTATATAGATTTTGTATTGTTCACAGCAAAAATTATAAATCTAAGATGTTAGCAAATTACATTTGTTCAGGGTTTGATTCCATTTTCCCCCTTTTTTATCTACTGTATTACC
>NW_025060439.1:0-10301 GCF_019279795.1 Protopterus annectens
TTATATAATTGCTTTGAGTGAGCAAGGTGCAGAGCTTTAGAGTATGAATAGGGGTGTTTATATGAAGAAACTAGATCAGTTCACAAGGAAAAGTAAGAAGAGCAGACTTTGTGGAGCTGGGAATGGTTTAAACCAATTAAAGCATTGCTGCCCGTACTTCGCTATATACTAAAAATCGCACAAAGCCCGGCTAAAAGCGAGTTTATGAGGGGACATGAAAGAAGCTAGAAATTAGCCCCAAAGCGGCCACGGAAATGGGCGCTGCACCAGATTCTTGTGCTGGGAACACCTCAGCTTCAGGGGATATAGGGCTGCTCTAAGCTCCCCAGCACCGCATAGTGGAGCTGAAGCCTCCCTTTGTCAAGAGGAAATGGACAACACAGGAACTTTCAAAAGTCCAGAATACAGCAAAAGCCACAGCATTTGGACTACTCCTGGAATCAGGAAGGCGAGAACAAGGATAATTTTTTTTTTTTTTTTTTTTGCAACAAACAGCAGGAAAATGCAATAAAATATAAAAACACAGGCTGATGCACTTTGAGGTGCTTAACCCTCAAACAGGTAAATAGAGGCAAACAGGACAAAACTTTAAAAGTGCAGGTGCAAAACAGCACAAACAGTTTAAAACAGTTCAAGAAGCAGAAATACTTGCAGTTTAGCTAAGATTGGACAGTCACCTGGGTATTAAATATGTGGGAAAAAAAAAACCCCACTTTTATCAAGGTTAGCAGTGCGCTCTTTTTAGCCTCTCTGCTGCTAGCACCACTCTACCCAGGGATACAGGAGTTTGGCTGGTAAGTAACAAGGTGAAAATCCAGTACAAAGGTACTGGGTTTTCTCTGGGACTTGAAAAGGGAGCTAGAATTAGCTAAGCGGCCAATAAACTACCAATTCTTGTTACTTTAGAACCTCCTCCAGGGATAGATAGGCTGCTCCTAAGCTCCCCACTGCCACTGGTGAACAAAAGCCTCCCCCCCCTGTCCAAGAGATGGGCAATACAGGAACTTTCCAAAAGTCAGAATACAGCAAAACCTGTATTTAGACTACTCTAGGTGGGAAAGGCGGGGAAACAAAACGGAGGATAATTTGCATTTTTTTTTTTCTTTTTTGCAATAAACAGCAAATGCTGGCCAAATATATACTTTTAAAATTTAAGCGCTGAAGGTGTGTAGCCTCAGCAAGTCATCACAACAAACAGGACAAACTTTAAAAGTGCAGGTGCAGCTTAACTTTAAACGAGTTCAAAACAGTTTAAAACTTAGAAATACTTACCAGGTTTAAGCTAAGATTGGACAGTGTGAGTAGTAGCAGGGAAAAACACTTTTATCAGGTTAGCAGTTGCTCTTTTAGCCTCTCAACTTCTGCTAGCACCGCTCATGACCACGAGGAGAAGCAGCTGAAGTAGTAACAAAGCGCCAAAAACACATACCAAAAGTGGGTTTTATACAGGGGGACTTGAAAGAGCTAGAAACTGGCCCAATAGAGTGGCGAATAGACTACCAGATTCTTGTGCTGGGAACACTCCTCCAGGAGATAGATAGGCTGCTCTACAAAACCCACTGCCACTGAGTGAACAAAGAGCACTCCCTTTATCTAAGAAGAAAATGGGCAACAAAGGAACTTTCCAAAGGGGTCCAGGAGCCATTCAGCAAAACCTGTATTTTGGGCTACTCTAGGTCAGGAAAGAGATTTAGGGAAACAAGGGATAATTTTTTTGTTTTTTTCTTTTTGCAACAAACAGCAGGAAAATGCAATAAATATGTAACACAGGCTAAGCAAGCACTTGAGTGTGTAGCCAGCCTCGAAACATGAGTAAATGCAACAAACAGGACAAACTTTTAAAAGAGATTGCAGATTGCAAAAATAACTTTAAACAAGGTTCAAAACTTTGGTTTAAAAGAAATAGAAATACTTGCAGTTTAGCTAGATTGGACAGTTACTTTAGGTAGTAGCAGGAAAAAACACTTTTATCAGGTTAGCAGTAACTCTTTTAGCCTCAGCTGCTGCTAGCACCACTCTGCAGGTTCCCGCGAAGAGCTTGGCTGAGTAGTAACAAGTGCAAAAACGGCGCCAAAGCATGGGTTTTTGCTACAGGGGACTTGAAGAGCTAGAAATTGGCCCCAAAAGCGGCCAAGCCAGACTACCCAAGATTCTTGTGCTAGAACACTCCTCCAGGGATAGATAGAGCTGCTCTAAGCTCCCCACCTGCCACGTGGTGAACAAAAGAGCCTCTCCCTTTATCCAAGAAGGAAATGGAGCAACTTTGGGAACTTTCCAAAAGAGTCAAGAATACAGCAAAAACCTGTAATTTGGACTACTCTAGATCCCAGGAAAGAGATGGGGAGAACAAGGATATATTTTTTTTCTTTTTTTGCAACAAACATCAGGAAAATGCAATAAATATGTAACACAGGCTAGCACACTTAAGTGTGTATCCCCAACAGGTAAATGCAACAAACAGGATAAACTTTAAAAGTGCAGGTGCAAAAACAACTTTAAACAGTTTAAAATAGTTCAAGAGCACTGTAATCTATATTGTATAGGATGAGGTGACTTCTGCCAGTCTCTGAACCTACCCTGGTGGGAATAGTGCACATCCACAAATTAGATATTTCTGATGGCATCAGCAGTATCTGGTGAGGAGAATATGGTAATAACAATGCTCCACATGCTGGTGTAAAAGGCTTTCTGTAATGTTAAGCAAGAGCACAAACGCACATACACGCACACACACACACACACACACACACACACACACACACACACACACACACACACACACACACACACACACACACACAGCTGACTGCAGTGAGAATAGAACCCCTACCTAAGTCCACAGACTACAGAATGCTGTATTTAAGGCAAGCACCATAGCTCAAGTCTGCCTTTGCATCTCTCATACAACACTTTATAGCTGTTGACATCAGAGATGTCTAGTGAGGAGAATATGGCAATAACAGTGTTCTAGATGCTGGTGTAAAAGGCTCTCTGTAATGTCAAGCATGAGCACATCTACACCCCTCTCCCAGTTGACTACAGTGAGAATAGACCCCCTACCTAAGTACACAGACTACAGAGTTCAGTATGTTACGCAAATGTCACAGCACAAGTCTGACTTTTACAAGGCTGCAGGACAACTTATAGAGGATTACATCAGTAGTGCATGTTGGAGAGATGATATTGGGGGGCCTGCATAAAACAGATGTGTAGCTATGTGTAATTGTTAAAATATTGCCCATTCAAGGGATTGGAGTGGTAAGTGCAAGATACACACTTATACTCTTCTGGCTAAACACACACACACACACACACACACACACACACACACACACACACACACACACACACACACACACACACACACACACACACATACACACACTTGACTGCAGTGAGAACAGAGCCCCTACCTATGTACATGTACTATAGAGCTCAGTAGTTTACACAAGCACCATGGCACAAGCCTGACTTTTACAAGGCTGCAGAACAACTTACAAGATGTTGGGAGGCCTGCATAGATTCATAGTAGGTTATTTGGCTTATGGCCCTAGGGCCTTTACATGCCGAGCCATGTAAAAAATGAATTATCCTTATTGAGCATAATTAGATGGTCACTGTTAGCAGAGTTATTTTGTGATCAGCACCGACTGTCCTTGTCCACAATGGAAATAGGTGCCACCTCTTGGTTGAATTTACAATCACCCATCCAGTTGTCAAGGTTACACTTAAAGAGGGTCTTTGAGGAGCACTGCTTCATATGCAGTGGGAGCCTACTACAGAGGAGTGGCAATCACTGGGAGATATAGCTGCCTCTAAAGCATGTTATATTTGACACATGCTAGGATAAGATCAATGGAGCAAGTTATTCTTGTCCCATTTGATTTGTAGATGTCTGCCATTTCCAGTAGGGCAGAGTTTGAGACTGCTCTGTAGGCCAGACATAGGTTGCTTCTCAGCAGCCTGTATGATACTGAATAAAGTGACAAGTCTTTTAGTATTTCCATGTATGTCATGCTTTGGAGGCCCTGGATTCTTCTGCTGAGAAACCCCTGTATTTTCTTTAGTTGCTGTAGGTGTCTGGTGGTATACAAACAGAAGGGAGCATTGTGCTCAATTATTGGTCTGATAATGGTTGAGCACAGTGGAACTATGACCTCCCTTGGTTTTGCATGTAATGCCCTTATTTATGAGGCGCACAATGTGTGTCTTACTACTATGGACACATAGTGATTGAAGTTTAGATTGCTATCAACATGTGTTCCTAAGTCTTGTAACACTGAGTTTGAGCTTAGAAAGGTGCTATGCATATCATAATTAGCTGGGGTACCTTATTGCCAACTGGGACAATGAGGCATTTTCTTATCACTATGGACACATAGTGATTAAAGTTTAGATTGCTAGCAACAATTGTCCCCAAGTTTTGCAATACTGAGTTTGAGCTTAGAGAGGTGCTATGTATTATTAGCAGGGGTACTTCATTGCCAAATATGACAATGAGTGCTTTAAGGTTCAGTCTGTGAGTTTGGCACCAGTCAATTGTTTGTGTCAGCCCTTTCTGCAATATGCTAACATCACTGACGACTCTATATGATTGTGCCCAGTTGACAGTCATCTACAAACTTGGTAAGCCACAGGCCATCTACCTTCACCTGGACTACAGAGAAATAGTTTCTAAACATTTGAGGGTCAAGCACAGATCATTGTGGTATTCCACTGATAAGTGGTCTACTTGTGGAGGTGGACTCCTTAACATTGACAGTATTCATTCTGTTGGTAGGCCAGCTGGCTATATATCTTGTAATGCATAGGTTAATCCCCAGATGGAAGATTTTCTCTATGATACCTGAATGGAAGATTGTATCAAAGGTCTTGGCTAAATTAGCATAGGCACTATGTCCTGTTATCCCTCATACAGGGCTTTGGGGACATTATCATTAGGTTTAATAAGCAAGATGTACCATTGAAAAAATCAAAATGGGTCAGGTCAAGTGTGTTGAAAATCACCTATGTCCCTGTGGATAAGATCCATGATGATTCTTTCCATAGCCTTGTAGATAAGGCTGGTTAGGCTTTTTAGTGAATAGTTCTAGTTCTGCATGTTACCAGATTGATGTGCATTGCATATCATGCAACATTTGCTATTCATTTATGTAGTTTAATTGATATATGTGTGAAAAAAGTATTGAGACACTAGGGTTGCAGTGCATGCAGAGAGTCAACACATGTCTGTATTGTAAATATGTGACATATTGTTGGACAGAGCCTTCAGTTTGTTATGTTTCCACATGTAATTTCATAACATAAAGACTAAATGGACAGTAAACAGCACTAATAAATACTAATATTTACTTTTCTATAGAACAGTGGGTTTGCACAACAGCTGGCAAAGTGTTTGCACATGCAAGATGCCTGTCTATCAAACTCATGTTAGTCAAATAAATATCCTGGCCTCCGGGACACCCCACCTCTGTGCCCTAAACTGAACATTTTCCCCTCTAATTCCAGACATGTCTAACACTCGAACTAGAGCAATGACAACTGATGATTTTTCACTAGTTCCAGTTATCACATTTACTGGTAGTGCACAAACCCGAGCAATGATGCCAACCATGTTTGCATGATGTTAAGTAAAGAGCAGCAGTGACAAGCAGGGAGGAAATAAATAATTGAAATTGGAAGGTTAATGTGACACTTGGCCTTTGTTTGAGGGGTGTCTACTGATGTAGCTTTGAAATATATATTGGAAATTAGAAGATAACTGTTAAGTGAGTTAAGTTTGCAGACATGCACTGGGGCATAAATGTCATGACCTGACACATTTGTTTTTGCCTTTTTACACTGATAAAATTGAGGTAACTGTTAAGTGAGTTATGTTTTCAGACATGCACTAGGGTATAAATGTCATGATTTGATACATTTATTTTTGCATTTATACACTGATAAAATTGATTTTTACAGTGTGATATTCAAAACTAAGCATAAGGGACAAACATTTTCTTCCACAGCATTGATTTTCAATATTTGTCACAGAAGAAGTGTTGCTCAGACTTAGTTAAGAATCATTCATAAATACAAGGAACAGTTTGAGGTGTTACACATGTAGGTTTATGACCCGAAAAAGTTCTTGTATATACATCCAGTTGTGTAGGTGTGTTATATAATTGTAAAGTCCATGCAAGTGCAGATAGCAGAATTATGCTTAAATAACTACAGTAGACAGTATACCCTCAGTCATACATCTGAAAACACAATAAGGGTGTCTTATTCCTGATACATATAATTCATATCATCTCCATTATCTAAAGTGTTATAAGTGAGAGTGAATATAATGGGAAGTGGAACAACAGTACAAATGTTTGAAATATGCTGTATTAGAACCCAGGGGCATGTATATGGCAGTCTTATACTTAGACCTGTTGCCACAAGAATGTTGACATAATTACAAGAATGTTGACATAACATGTGTATTTTTCAGTTTACTGCTATAAACTACACTGTCACAACAGTAAAAATAGGTTGCACATCCTGTACTAGAACCCAAGACCATCTGTTCTCTAGCCCTACACTTACACCTGCTGCCATAGAACTAGTTACATGACATTTCCATAATTTCTTACTCATTCTTAAATTGTCTGTGTTAACTGCCACACATCAATTAGTGTGTTTGCTCAGTGCCAAACAAAATTAATTGAATGCATCTGTTTTCAATTATTGGCTGTCTGAGTTTTGTCTACAGGTGTTGGGTAACCTTGCTAACTGTTGTGTAACACTGCTAAGCAGAGTTGCATGAAGGAAAGCAAAAATTGCAACAATGTATTGTTTTTGACTTTGCACTTTTATAGATGCTTTGTCTGCAGCTGTTCTGTCTGCTTCCTGGGTGGGGCACTAGTCTGGTTTGTGCACTGTTAAGCTTCATACAAATGAGATAAGCCGTGGTTGTCCAGTTGATTTATGCTTTTTCACAAATGAGATAAGCACAGCCAAACTTGACTTTCATTTTCTCCATTTTCCTTGTTTGTGCTAACCTATACACTGTGCAAACACTGGCATTTAAAAAAATAAAATGGAAAAGTAGATAAAGAAAAACAACCTATGAAATAAACACTACAAAACGTTTGTTGGTTAGCATGAAATATTTTTACACATGTCTGGATTTGAATTCTCACTCCAATGAACCTTCAGAACACAGTAAGGGTGCGTATCAATTTTTGCCACACAAACAGCTTTGCAGGAGGGAAATGAAATCATTCTGCATACAACCAACTGCACCAGCATCCACAGTCCTAATAAAACACATAACAGTGATGTGTACATGTATTAAGTTCAGATGTAGTGCACTGAGTGATCACACAACCATTTCTTACCTCTCTGTGTCTGTTGATCACTCTTGTCTTTTCTGACAAGTAATCTGAGAGATGCAGTCTGTAAGGCATTCTATGTCCTTGTCCTTAAAATGTATGAGGATATTAACTGGCAATAATATTCAGTTGTCATCAAATGAAGGGGAGGCTAGATGTTAATGAACAGAGCCTGTGAATTGTGTGCTGCTTACTTACATTTCCAACCTTAATACATTTGGTTCTATACACTTTGTAAGTCTAACCCAACACACCCACTGGAGGTAGGGCAGTCTGCATTGTTGTTGTGTTTTCCTTTTCCCTATCAGTAATCATTCACAGTTGTAATCTATTAGTAACAAACACTGAAGGAGTGCCTGCACTATGTTTACATTTGCTACACAGCACCAAACATTTGGGATTCAGCAATTCTAATGAGTTCACACCTCACTTGCATGTTCATTGTTCTAACAGCCCTGAATCTACACCATAAAACACAACTGTGTAGCTAGGGAACCTGAAGGTGAGCAGACTTGCTTATGTGAAAAACACAGAAGAGGCTATTACTTTGGAATATAGTGCACAGAAGACTACCAAACTGGAGAAGCTATGCTTGCCTTTTTCAGCTATATACCACACATGCTGAAATGTCATTGAAATGTTTGTTTCATATTTATATATGAATTAGGAAATGCTACTGTTATCGGTATACATTACTTAAAAGTGTACTGATGGCATGAACATGTTTGTCATGGCATTTCACAAGTACACTTGATAGGCAATAGGGAAAATGGAATGTTATGTGATAAACCTGAAGATATGTTTCAGGGAGCTACCACCAAAAGCAAATGAAGAGTTCCTGTCCACTGTCAGGATCCAGACAACTCCCAGGAATGTGCAGAATAGCATGTTCAGGAGGAGCTTCCAAGTAGGTTTTTGTATCCCAGTTGTTAAATGCTGTTGTATAGTAAAATATTTACATCAATATGTTAGTTCTGTTTAACAAGAAATTGGTTTGCGGGGGGACTGAAGATTGCTACAGTTGACAACACATTTTGATTGATTACACATGGAGCCTTAGGTTGGGCTTGTCATCCAAGTTCTTGTTGAAAGTATAGTTAATGGACATATAAAGGGCAAAACATTTTACCTCCTGTGTTACTGTTAATTGTGATTATGCTGTCCTTACCTTTTGCTTAACTTCTTCCAGGGCCATCTAGCATAGGGAGTGCTACAGTTAACAATACATTCTCATTGATTACACATGGGGGTAGGTTGGGCTTGTCATCCAAGTTGTTGTTGAAAGTATAGTTGATGTATATATAAAGGGCAAAGAGTTTTACCTCCTGTGTTACTGATAATTGTGATGATGTTGTCCTTACCTTTTTGCTTATCTTTTTCCAGGACCATCTGGTATAGGAAACATACTATCATCTGCACATGGTAAGCCAAACATTTTTGTGTCAGTACTGATGAGCAGTTAACAGAAATATTTAGTGTGTGATGTTGATGTCAGGACTGTTGTGTGTATTGCTGTACTGTCTGTAATAGTGGCATCACTGTTAGTTTGTTAGCATATATTGGACAGGTGGGGGTGGAACAATCAATCAGGGAAGTATAGTTACTGTGGCTTCAGTGCCTGTTGTCTCTTGCCATAGCCAAAGTGTGGGCAAGGTGCCACACAGGATGGATGTTAGGGATGCTTGGAGGAGGTCTGTTGTCCATTCTCCACCTGATCAAGGTGTCTCTTCCTGTGCCACTTAACATATGTTTAGGGCCATCATGAAGTCACAGGCACTGTCCTATAGGTGCTCCAGAGAAATGCTTAGGGTTGTAGATGTGGCACAGCCTGACATGTGTGAGTGCCTCCACCATGTTGCCAATTCAATGGATTGGATGAATAACAGGTTGGAATGGGCAGTATCTGTGAAGGAATGTATGCTGGGAGGGGCACGACATCCTTGTGGGGGTAGGTCAGCAAAAACATCTGCTATTAGACAACATGGCCATGCCTGATCAGGCTCCTATAGTGGCAGTACTTCCACTTCAACATCAGTGGTCGAGCTGTCCACACCCAAACATGGCAGGCCATGGGGTTGTGGTCCTGGACATCCTTGTGAGGGGAGCTCATCCAGCAGACATCAGTCACATTCAGGTAGCAGTATTGCATCTGACCATGGGTGTGGAAGTGCCAATGCAACTCCTGGTAGAGCCAGTTCTCATGGCCGGGTATGAAAACAATGAACTGCCACCTCCTCTATCATGCATTGCTCACACCTGTCTGACATACCAAGAGATAGAGCCAACACAGAGCTTGGCTGTGTTTATGCAGACACTCACACACCAACTTCATCTGGAGGACCCATACAGACATACACATACACAACAGTTACATGGTTCATCTGTGAAGCTTAAAACTCATTTTGTCTCACTGGCCATTTGCTACTTTATCCGAATGTCTGCCTGCTTTTCTTTCTTACTCACACACACACATTCACCGACCTTTTGTGTCAGCTTAGGCCTCCTGCCCCCCCACAACACCCTGTGTACATTTTTGGATTCAGGTATACATAAGCTTTGAGTTTGATTCTCATGTTGCATAGGTAAATTAGTGCTTAGTATATCTGCATTTGTGATGTTGAATTGGTAATTGTACCTTTGACTTATATAGGTCTTACAAAGTTAGACAGTTGATAGCATCAAACTTTTTTCCATCAGTATTGTAGATGATCTTGTGAGGATTGTGAAATCTGAAACTGAATGTGTCTCATTACTTTCTAACTTCTCTCTTTAATGATTTTCAAGTACAAACATACAGTTAAACTGAGGGCATGCGGTGACCATCACTACTTTTGAGAGCTATGACTGTGTGAGTCTTTGATGTGTGAGGCCTGCTACTTAATAACAGACACATATAAGTCAAATAGGTCTCTGTTGTACACATGTTAAGGTATTTTAAAC
>NW_025060440.1:0-5005 GCF_019279795.1 Protopterus annectens
TGCAAGTCCTGAAGGGTAAACTCTACAGAACTAAGAGGGTCAAAATGCACATCTCAAACAGGTAATGAATTGTTAATGTGTGAAAAGCCAGGTATTGCTAACAAATGAAATGCCTCTAGGAATAAAACAGTTTTACTTGACATTAAACTTGTACCATAGATGTGATATCACATCCAAAAATTTTAAAAGGGTATACAAAAGTACAGTTTTGTACCTACCATAAATGTAGATGTTAAGATCCACATTGCTGCAGTCCTAACACTTGGGTAGTCCGCTGTCCCAGTCGGCCCGAATACCAAAGTATATGGCTGGCGTCGGTCAAGGCGCATTAGTCTGACGTCAGGCGTCAGGGTACAAATGCGCATGACCGACTCATATCCTCAGTCTTTTCTTGCCCCAGATGTCAGAAGACCCTAAAAGAAAAGGGCCCAAAACCAAAAACACACACTCCTGCAAAATATATATACAATATATACAAATTTACAAAGTATAACCTCACCCACACAACCACCCTAAACACAGAGGGAAGGAGGGAGGGTAAATTGGACTGCAGCAATGTGGATCTTGAACATCTACATTTATGGTAGGTACAAAACTGTACTATGTTCTTCTCCTCACATTGCTGCAGTCCTAACACTTGGGTAGAATCCCAAAGCAGAGGTAAGGGAGGCTGGCAAATCATAAGGAAGCAGGAGCTGACAACATGCCCTGCAAAATAGCAGTGGCAAAACCAGCCCTAGATTTAGAGAGAGGAAGGTGATAATGCTTAGAGAAAGTATGCACTGAACTCCAAGTAGCTGCCTCCAAAATATCCTTAGTTGCCACCCCCCCTTAGAAATGCTGTTGAAGTGGCAGTAGCCCTAGTGGAATGAGGCCTAATCCCAGCTGGAATCTCCTTGCCATGATGGGAATAACAAAATGCAATGCAAAACCCAATCCACTTAGAAATAGTTTGTTTTGACACAGGCTTGCCCTGAGAACTCAAAGCAAAAGAAACAAACAACTGCTGAGACTGCCTAAAATCCTTAGTCCTGCTTAAATAATAACGCAACTGCCTGTGTACATCTAAAGTGTGCAAAATCGTTTAGCCTTTTTTTTGGGGATCTGCATAAAAGTAGGCAAATGAATAGTTTGGTTTAAAGCCACACTAGAAACCACCTTAGGCATAAAGGAAGGATTAGTTTTAAAGATACCCTATCCTTATGGAAAATCAAAAGGCTCAACCATAAGGGCCTGCAATTCAGAAACCCTTCTTGCAGAGTAATGGCCAACAAAAAGCAGTCTTCCATGACAATATTTCAATTCAGCAGTAGCTGCAGGCTCAAAAGGTTGTAGAGTAAGTTTCTCCAACACAAAATTGAGATCCCAAGCAGGAGTAGGAGCTCTCGTGGGGTCTTATATTCTTTGCCCCTCTAAGAAATTGCTTGAACAAAGGATGAGAAAACAATGGTGCCTCACAATCATAGTGAGGTGAAATTGCTGCAGGATGAATCTTAATGGAGCACAAAGAGAAACCTTTCTCCAATAACTCAGTAAGATATTGAAGAGCCACACTCAAATTAGGCTCAGAAACATCCAAATCCTTTGCTGCACTCCAAAATAAAAATCTCTTCCATTTTCTGCGTACACTTTCCTTGTACTAGGTCTTCTGGCTTCCATAATCACATTCAAAACTTGTTGAGGAAGTTGAGACCTGCTGGTTCAAAACAGAATATGCCAGGCTGTTAGATGAAGAGAGTGAAGCTTGACATTGAGCAGATGACCGTCCTTCTGAGACAATAGGTGTGGAATCAAAGGTAAAGGCCATGGAGGCTGCCTTACCAGACACCTCAGTAATGGGTACCAGTGCTGGCGAGGCCAATCAGGAGGTATTAAAATCATCCTTGGCTTGTCTTGTCTGACCTTTAGAAGTACCTTTGGGAGGAGAGGCAGAGGGGGAAAAGGGATTTTTCCAACTGAAAGAAAGAGCATCCACTTTCCAAGCTGTGTGATAAAACCCTTTTTGGGCAAAACTTTGGCAGCTGGTGGTTTAGTGGAGAAGCGAACAGATCTATGTCTGGAGTTCCCCATGACACTGTCAATTTCTGAAATACATGAAGATCCAGTTTCCACTCGTGGGGATCCATGATTTGCCTGCTTAACACATCTGCTAAGGAGTTCTGTGCTCCTGGCAGAAACCTTGCCTGAAGATTAGTTGCAAGTTTGGCAGTCCCCCACAAAATCATTGCTTGCCTGCATAGAGGATAAGAATGTGTTCCCCTTGTTTGTTGATGTACCACATGACAGTTGTGTTGTCTGTTAGAATCAACACCTGCCCTGGAAGAAGTAATCCTTGAAAGCCATTAATGCAAACTGGACTGCTACCATCTCCTTCATGTTGATATGTAGATGCTGTAGTCTGGCAGGCCACTTGTCTTGTATCCACTTTCCTTTTAGATGAGCCCCCCAAGCTTGTCTGAGGCATCTGTCGTTAGAATCTGACTGCCTCTGGCGGGTCACAGAGAGTCCCTTGTTTAGGTGACATTCCTGAGCCCACCACAAAAATTCCTTTTGAATGCAAGGTATTATTTGAATGACAGTGTCCAAATCCTGGCAGTGCTGTGTCCATACATTTTGAGATACCATTGTAGCTTCCTCATATGCAGTTTGGCATTGGGAAGCACCAGAATACAAGATGCCATGAACCCTAAGGCTTGAAGGACTGTCCTTGCAGTCAGCCCGGACTGATGAGATAGTTGATGGAAGTAAAGGAAAGATTCTTTTGTTTGTCCGGGGTTAAAAGGCCATCTGGGTTGCTGTATTCAGTCTCACACCCAGAAAGCACATGTCTTGAGAGGGTACTAGACTGGACTTTATTTCGTTCACAGAATACCCTAGGCATCTTAGCACTGCTATCACATATTCCAAATGCTGAAGAAGGTCTTCCCCTTGAGCCAGAATCAGGCAGTCGTCCAAATAAGGATAGATTTGTATTCCTTTTAGCCTGAAGAAAGCTATAACTGGAGCCAGAACCTTCGTAAATACTCTGGGCCCAGTAGATAAGCCAAAGGGCAATGCAGAGAACTGATAATGAGAATTCCCAGCTCGAAAGCAGATACTTCCTGCAACTTAGTCTGATAGGAACATGAAGGTAAGCCTCCTTGAGATCCAAAGTTACCATCCAGTGATCTTTGCCCAGCAGAGGTAAAAGCTGTTGTAACGTCAACATTTTGAACTTGGGAATGTCCAGATAAGTGTTGAGGATAGATAAATCCAAAATTGGTCTCCACGTGTTCCCCTTTTTGGTACTAGGAACAGGCGAGAATAAAATCCTAGGCCCCTTTCTGGCACAGGAACTGGCTGAATGGCCCCTATTTGGAGCAACAGAGAAATTTGCTTGTGAGCCTCTTTCTTTGTTGAGGAGGAATGTCTGGCATGCCTTTGAAAGGAGGCAAGGTATGGAAATAAAACCTGTAACCGTGGTGAATGATATCCAATACCCATCTGTCTTGGGTAATTAAACTCCAATTTTCTTTGAAAAGTGCCAACCTTCCTCCCAAAGGTGCTGCCAGGCGAGAAGTCTGGCAGCTGAAAAGGCAGGTCATTGGGTCTGTTTAAAGGACTGACCCCTGCCCTCACCAGAAGACTGAGCAGGTGAACTCCCTGTTCTAGGCCTAAAAGAACCTTGAGCTCTGCCCCCACCACGTCTAGACCTACCCCTAGACTGGGAATCATAAGCAGGATATGTTCACCCCCTTTGTAGGCCAATTTCTACTAAACTTGGAGGCTGAACCTGCAAAAATCTTTAACAGCCCCCATTGACTTAGCCTTGTCCTCCTTTTTCTTTAATGCTGCTTCCAGAGGCGAACCAAACAACACATCAGATTTTAACGAAGCATCTAAAATCCTTGTCTGAACATGCTCAGCTAAATTCTGATCCCTCAACCAGGCGTGCCTGCGAAGAACAGAACCAGTGGCAGCCACCCTCGAAGAGGCCTGTACAGCATCAAAACCACATTGCAAAGAATGCTTACCCACCTGTTCAGAAACATGAACTAAATCCTGCAACTCTTTACACTCAATACCTTCCAAGCATCACCTTAGACTTTGTGAAAGGAGATAATTTTGGGTATTTCAACATGTGAAACTGGCAATTCAAAGCCCTCATGGCAAAGTGGAAGAAGTATACATTTCTTTCCCATCTATCCAAAGCCCTTGCCTCTTTATCTGGAGGAACAGGATTTTTAACAACAGAAGCCATAACACCTTTAGGCCCCTGAGAAACAGTTTCTGAGTCTGCCCTAGGACTCTTAAAAGATACTTATGAGCTTCAGGCACCCTATAATACCTATCCGGTTTAACGGAGCAGGAGGCAAAGAATCAGGGTTCAGGGAAACCTCTGCAAAACATCTTCCACCACATCCAGAACAGGAGGTATAGCTAAAGGCCTATGCTGGGGTAAAACAAAATTCCCTAAGCCTTTTCCTGGAATCAGAGAAATCCTTTACCTTCCCATTTAAAATGCTCCCTCATGGAATGAAGAGTCTCTGAAAAGAAAAATCCTCAGGAGGAGAAGCAGAAGGAGTAGAATCATCCACATCAGAATCAGAATAAGGAGATACTCCTGCAAGTCTTCAGCCGAAGACTCAGAACATCCGAACACTGCTCAAAACTCCCAAGCTCAGGTTCCACCCTAGGCCTCTTATCAGGAGGGGCATAGAACCTCTAATCATGTAATCAAATCTTCTGCCATTTTAAGCATAGACCCGAAGAACTAGGCCCTGAACAAACCTGGCCTGCCCTGGAAGCCTTGGAAACAGAAGGGAGGCCTAACCCAGGAAGGGAAGAACAGTACCTGAAGCCCCAGCCTGGCCTACCTCCTGAGAGGCACATCTTGCAGTAAAGTCTCTCCCAAGAAATCTGAACCTCCCACTGAGCCTCTAAAGAACCGGCGTCCAGGTTCTTCAACCTAGGCTTTCTTTGTCCTTGCGCTTTGGCCTGGGGCATCCGGCGGCATTTTTTAATT